>NC_062535.1:16847519-16852519 GCF_022655615.1 Tachysurus fulvidraco | reverse complement strand
AAATAAACACAGACTCCAATCCCAGGCCTTAATCCCTGAGTCCGATTTTATTTTTCTTTGATTTTGCTCATGATGTTAATGTTGCTAATAAATAAAGACATTTACAGCCACCATGAGATCTTTTTAAATGAGATACATTTTCCCAAATACATGATTCTAATTGTTCACATAAACATTCATAAGAAAGAAAGAAAGAAAGAAAGAAAGAAAGAAAGAAAGAAAGAAAGAAAGAAAGAAAGATGTCTACATGTCATTCACTCTTTCAGCTCACTGTAGGTATCTGGCTGTGGCTTTGGTCTCAACACAGTCAAGAGTCGAGGAAACGCTTCGTTTCTCTGATCACACACAAACCTCACAGACTTGTCTTAAACCCTCATGACCAAACTTCACCTCATCATTACCATTCTCAACATCATCATCCTCACCTTCATCATCATCACCATTATCATCCTCACCTCCATCATCATCATCACCATCGTCATACTCACCATCATCATCATCATCCTCACTATCCTCATCTTCATCAACACCCTCACCATCATCATCCTCACCTCTATCATCACCATCCTCACCATCATCATCCTCACCTCCATCAACACCATCCTCACCATTATTATCCTTACAATCATCATCTTCGCTATCTTCATCTTCATCATCCTCACCATCATCATCCTCACTGTGCAGTTCCAGCTGTTCCTAAACACCCCAATGGTTTGCTTTGAATTAATCAGACAGAGAATCTGGACGATATAAAAATAACAAACCCTTTAGACATCACAGAGAAATGAGACGTTAAAGTCAGAACAAGTGAACGAGCGACTCTACAGTGACTGATGTGTTTATGTGCTGAAATATTTAACTCTCAGATGAAGGATATTTACAATCAATTCACAATAAAGGTTCCTTCAGTGGTGCTTCAGAACCTTCTGCCTGGAACAGTGTGGAAAAACCTAAGAAAGGTAAAGTAAAAAAAAGAAAAAAGAACAAAATAAATAATAAAAAGAGATAAAGGAAAGAAAGAAAGAAAGAAAGAAAGAAAACAAAAATTAAGAGGAAAGATTAACATAAGAAAGGAAGAAAATTAAAGAAAGAACGCGTGAGTGTGTGTGTGTGTGTGTGTGTGTGTGTGTGTGTGTGTGTGTGTGTGTGTGTGTGTGTGTGTGTGTGTGTGACACTGAGTACTCCAAACATCATGAGTAACTCCGGACAGGGGAAATCCGAACCGACTTACAAACTGTACAGTCTGCACGCGCATGTCTGTAAATGTGTAGGGGTGTGTGTGTGTGTGTGTGTGTGTGTGTGTGTGTGTGTGTGTGTGTGTGTGTGTGTGTGTGTGTCAAGGAGAGAGAGAGAGAGAGAGAGAGAGAGAGAGAGAGAGAGAGAGAGAGAGAGAGAGAGGCTGGCTACCTGAGCTGGTTGTGTTCACGCACGCGCGCGTGTGTCGGTGTGTGTGTGTCGGTGTGTGTGTGTCGGTGTGTCGGGACAGAAGCTGGAGCTGTGTGTAACTGAGGTCAGAGAGAAGAGGAGCTCCAGCTGTAACAGGTAAAACTTTACACTTTACTCTGCATGTAAACTACATTCATCCTAAAGCTTTAACTCATAATAAAACGATGTAAACATTCCTGTAAAATCACGTATAAAAAACAAAACATCTGCAGTTTATCTTCACTGAACCGCGGCGATGATTTCACACCGTTTCACTTTAGTTTTAATTTTGCGCTTTTTGGTTCAGTTCTGAATAAAGCGAATGTGACTTATTAATAACATAGTAAAATAAAAAGATAAAATAAAAATGCACATGATACATAAAAAGTCTGAACGAATTGGAAATATACTACTACTAATAATAATACAATAATAATAATAATAATAATAATAATAATAATAATAATAACAATAACAACAACAACAACAATAATAATTTTAGTATTATTATTATAATCATCATCATTATCATCATCATACTCATTATTATTATTATTATTATTATTATTATTATTGTTATCATCATCATTGTTATTATTATTATTATTATTATTGTTATTATTATTATTATAGTTTAAATATCTCCTTCATGTTGCCTGTACAATTCCTCATCGTGCTCGAGTCTGAAGCTATTCACACACACACACACACACACACACACACACACACACACACACACACACACACACACACACACAAACAAACACACACACAGAGAGAATGAAAATGAGAAATGAGAAATTGAGGTATTACATTGCCCAATGAGAACCTTTTTTTTACTGTGCAGCTAAACATTATATCAACATAGGGTCGTCATGGCAGCGTCCGGCCCTGTCCTAACTTCTATACTGGCCCCGTCCCAATCTGCAGCTACTGTAGACTACACACACACACACACACACACACACACACACACACACACACACACACACACACACACACACACACACACACACACTAAATGACCCAGGTGTACATGCTTCTTCTGATAAACTGTTTATATTTTAGATTTGGGACAGAGCCAAAAAATGTTTTTGAGAAACAAGAAAAGGTCAAACAGAAGAACAGGAAGAAGAACAGACGAGTTACTAAATTACATTATAAATGATCTGCTTAGGTTTATAGGATTAAGCATTACCTTAGAGATACACAAACAAACAAATAAGCAAACAAACAAGCTGCATTACGGAGAAATCGATTCGTTGTTCGTCATCAAAACCTCCATCTTTTCAGGTCTACAAACAGAAATCCTTCAACGGTTTAATCTGAGGAACCGGAAGGGAAAAATATATGGACGACTTAGTTGGTTTGTGTATTGATTTGTTTAGTAAGTTGTGTGCTTGTTTGTTTGTTTAATCAAACGCTTTTCTAGAACGATAGGTCAGAATTTTATGAAGTAGGAAGTGACACATTTCAAAACATACTTTTAATCTGAAGACACTTTGTGTAAAAAGCAAAATAATAAAAAGAGATTCATATTAAAAATACTGTTACACACTGAGAGAGATAAAGAGAGAGATAGAGAGAGACAGAGAGAGAGAGAGAGAGAGAGAGAGAGAGAGAGAGACAGAGAGAGAGACAGAGAGAGAGAGAGAGAGAGAGACACAGAGAGAGAGACAGAGAGAGAGACAGAGAGAGAGAGAGAGAGAGAGAGAGAGAGAGAAAGAGAGACACAGAGAGAGAAAGAGAGAGAGAGTTGAATGGAGTCGTCTGTGATAGCGCTTTAGGTTTTTCCACACTGTTCCAGGCAGAAGGTTCTGAAGCACCACTGAAGGAACCTTTATTGTGAATTGATTGTAAATATCCTTCATCTGAGAGTTAAATATTTCAGCACATAAACACATCAGTCACTGTAGAGTCGCTCGTTCACTTGTTCTGACTTTAACGTCTCATTTCTCTGTGATGTCTAAAGGGTTTGTTATTTTTATATCGTCCAGATTCTCTGTCTGATTAATTCAAAGCAAACCATTGGGGTGTTTAGGAACAGCTGGAACTGCACAGTGAGGATGATGATGGTGAGGATGATGATGGTGAGGATGAGGTGAAGTTTGGTTGTGAGGGTTTCAGATAAGTCTGTGAGGTTTGTGTGTGTGATCAGAGAAACCAAGCGTCTGTGTTGTTCTGTGTGTTCTGTGTTTCCTCGACTCTTGACTGTGTTGGGTGAATGACATGCAGACACGCTCTTTCTTTCTCTCTTTCTTTCTTTCTTTCTTTCTTCCTTTCTTTCTTTCTTTCTTTCTTTCTTTCTTTCTTTCTTTCTTTCTTGTGTCTACATTATTAGTTTTCTTTATCTTCCTTTCTTTTGTTGTTAAATACTTTTTATTCAGATTTGATGCAATATTCCCAGCTCCATGCACACAGTTCACACACTACACTACTTCACTGTTTAATTTGTGTAGCACAGCTGGGTGAACCACATCTGGGTGAACCAACGTTCCTGCTATTATTTACAGTAAAGTTTCAAATTTTAAAGAGAATTTCACTGAATGTTTTACAGGCTGTTTGAGCCCACGCCTTGTTTGCGCTTGTTGTTTTGCGGTTGTTGTCTGGCTCAGGTCACGTCTGACCCCAAACCTGAGACCAGATTCTGAAGTTATCAAGTCAAGAAGCTTTTATTGTCATTTTTAACCATCTATAGCTGTTGCAGTACACAGTGACATGAGACAACGTTCCTCCAGGACTACAGTGCTACATACTGTGCAGCAAAAACAGTGTGTAAAACATCATGTAAACAGTTTGATATGGTGCCGTGTTCATGGTGTATATGGGAAGAGTGTGTGTGTGTGTGTGTGTGTGTGTGTGTGTGTGTGTGTGTGTGTGTGTGTATTGTGCTTGGTACAGTTCAGTTACATATCATCATTTAATTGAGGAACATTCTGTCAGTTAATTATTTAAGTTTAGCTCATTTCTGAGATATAAATATAAAAAGAGAATAAAAATATACTGATGAAGAAGATTCTCATAAACACAGAGTTTACTGTACAGGTGAGAAAGAGAAGAAGTGTGTGAATGATATAAAGGTGTGTATATGAGAGCTAGAGGCAGTGTGTGTTGTGTAGTCAAATCCAGAGTCGTCCAGGTTGTCGGTTAACGCACATGTGACCCACCTGACCTTACTGTCTGACTCCGGGAACATGCTGCTGGTTTGTGGTCTGTTCTTGTTCATGATCGCTGTTGGTTTTGAGAACCTCATTAAACTGTGCTGTTTAGTCATGTGGTGTGATCGTGTTGTTTATCATCGTGTCATTGTGTCAAAGACTTTCTCGGGTCCAGAGCGTCCTGGTTCAGCTGGGTAGAGCGAGTGGTTCCTAAAGCAGGAAAGCTCTCGCTTCTCAATCCTGAGAATGAGGAGGAAGAGGAGGGAGATGAGGAGGAAGAGGAGGAGGAAGAGGAAAAGGGAGAAGAGTAGGGTGAGGAGGAAAAGGAGAATGTGTAGGAAAAGAGATGAGGAGGAAGAGGAGGAGGAGGAGGAGGAGGAAGATGAGGAGGAAGAGCAGGAGGAGGAGGAGGAGGAA
>NC_062535.1:16827519-16842519 GCF_022655615.1 Tachysurus fulvidraco | reverse complement strand
CTATACACACACACACACACAGCTATACACACACACACACACACAGCTATACACACACACACACACACACACACACACACACACACACACACACACACACACACACACACACACACACACACACACCTCACAGTTGTTTTTCTGTACTGTAGGTGATCAGTAATAACAATCAGCACAGCGTGTCTTACACACTGTCGAGCGCTGAGACCGTGGTGGTGGAATATACAGATGACAATGAGACTGACATGTTTCAGGTATACACACACACACACACACACACACACACACACACACACACACACACAAATGTATATGTTGGTTTGACCTCTTATGTACACAAAAATTCAGCAAAAGTGTTTAACAAACTCTCTTGCTCCGTCTCTCTCTCTCTCTCTCTCCATCTCTCTCTCTCTCGCTCCGTCTCTCGCTCCGTCTCTCTCTCTCTCTCTCTCTCTCTCTCTCTCTGTATCTCTCTCTCTCTCTCTGTATCTTTCTCTCTCTCTCTCTCTCTCTCTCTCTCTCAGATCGGTAGATGCAGTGAGAGCCAAATTGACATTGTGGTGGCGAACCCACTGGGCCACTGTAAAGGACACTCGGGTTCCTTCCAGAGTACCATCTCTCGGTTTGCGTGTCGGATTGTGTGTGAGCGTGCTCCACCCTACACCGCCCGAGTGTACGCTGCCGGCTTCGACTGCTCCAGGAACATCTTTCTCGGAGTGCGTTTCCTCTCTCTTTCTCTCTCTCTCTCAAACCCCCCCCCCCACACACACACACACAAATGGGGATGAAAAATCTATATTAACTCTGTAGTTGCACTGAAGTGTAACATATACAGTATATATAAATATGTGTGTGTGTGTTTGCTTTGCAGGAGAAGGCGGCTAAGTGGCGTTCACCCGGCGGTCAGATGGACGGTTTGACCACTAACGGAATTCTGGTTATGCGGCCGAAAGGCGAGTTTACTGGCTCGTGTGAGCCTGGAGTGTGGAGAGAGATCTCGGTCTGTGGCAACGTTCACACACTCCGAATGACCAGAGCTGCTCAGAGCAAAGGCCAGCAGGTCGGTACACCATGTACACACAGACACGCAAACACACACACACACACACACCCAAAAAGTACACGCAAGATGGTCCAAGATGTTATTGAGGTCAAACTGCTTCTTCTGCATGTTTGTTTAAGGTTTGTGATGGATGTCTGTGTGTGTGTGTGTGTGTGTGTGTGTGTGTGTGTGTGTGTGTGTGTGTGTGTGTGTGTGTGAGTAAATTCTAAAAAAAAAACAACATTAGTCATGCTCTGAGGATTTTTCACTATGTATTGTTTCTGCACAAAGACATAAAGACATTTCTTAGTCACCGGAGCGGAGTTTTGTTTGACATGAACATGTATCTCGTTAATTAAACATGTTTTGATTCCTTCAGAGTCTTGAGCGTGCACGCGCTAGCAGGACTATTACGGTTCTCCTCCTATGATGTTGATGTGTGACGGTTTAAACAGGAAGTCAACCGGTTACACAAACATGAATAAAAACAGTGGATAAAGAGATAAAGAGGTGTGGATAATGAGACACAGGACAACGGAGAGGACGATTAAAAGATTAAAAACTCCATTTCTTCTTATATTCTATACTTCTGTATAGAATTGTGTACAAATTCTTCACAACGTCCGTTCCCTCAGCAGCTTCCCGCACTTCTCTTTCTTCGTCTTTTCTCGACTTCTCGTTTTTAAAGAGAAAACCTTATATATCCCGACTGTTAGAAAACGCAGGCACTGGAGACTCCTTTTGTAAATAAACACCTCCTTACAGAAAAATGTCACCACATCATCCATTTAACCCTCCCACACTCCCACCCCCGACACACAAACACACACTCACACTCGCACAGAAGGGTTAGTCGGGAATATGTTGCTGCCCCCTGCTGAAGCTGCAGAGTCAGTACAGGTGATCAGACTCCATATAACCGGTCATAGAAATCTCCCTCCATCTGTCTTTACATTTCTTATTCTCATTTTCTACCTCTTTTTGTCTCTGTGCAGGTGATGGATGAGTCTCAGGTGCTGTTGGATGGATCTCTGATCGATCTGTGTGGTGTGACCCTGCTCTGGCGCTCTGCAGCGGCGCTCTCGCGCTCTCCGGGACCAGAACACTTGGAGGAGCTGCGGGTGAAGCTGAATGCTGCACGTCCACATTGTCCTGTCCTGCTGCACACGCTGGCCTTCCCCAGTCTGGACAAAACTGAATGCCATCAGCCGCAGCAACCCTGGGCCTACCTGTACTGTGGCCACGTGCACGGCTTCCACCCGTGGCGGGGCAGAGGGACGGCCATCAAGCACGAGGAAGAGAAGGAGGAGAATGAAGAGGATTTTGTGAAGGGAGCAAGGGAAAGTGACAAGGACAGGGAGTGCCCTCTGTGTCGGGCTCGAGGCCTGTATGTGGCGTTGACGCTGGGTCGTGAGTCGCGGCTCTGTGTGGACACAGGCCCTCCATCTTATGCCTTTGTGCCATGTGGTCACGTCTGCTCAGAGGCCACTGTAGTGTACTGGAGTAAAACTCCGCTGCCCTGCGGTGCCAGTTCTTTTTACCCAGCTTGCCCCTTCTGCATGAAGCAGCTAGCACGAGACAGACCCTACGTCAGGCTCATCTTTCAGGGAGCGCCAGACTGAGCGCCCATGTATGTGATATGAATTTGGACAGCGTTCTTCACTGCCTGACCGACTGCTGCTCAAATCTGAATGGTATCGCTCTCACTGCTTCTCTGGCCCTGTCTTATTTTGCTTCAGGAAGTCATAAACCCTTAACATGAAACAGCACTTTCCATTCCAAAAGACAACATTAACGTGTCGCTGCTGTAGACAGACTGCACTGTTAACACAGGAGTGTGTAAATGTTTATTTATCTATCAATATAAATATAAGTAAGCGGCCAAGTATTTATCTACTGACCAATACCAAGTCCTGCCGAACTACACATGGTCCAGCTTCTGAAAAATTAGCGAGATGAACACTGCTGATGTCATCCATACAAAATGACCCTCGAGGTTCAGAAACTTGAGGTTCATCATGTGTTTTAGAATGATAAAAGCTAACAGCTAATCAACCTAGCCATTGGACTATTTATTTATGACGATCTTAATGTAAGATTAGCCTTCTATTTTACGATATGATTAGTTAGCTGGCTAATTGGAGTTACTCCAATGTAACGTTAGCTAGCTTAACTCTCAGTCTGATTGTTGTTGCTCTCTTGCTAACATCCTTCTTCTATTTCAGCTAACATTTTAATAACTAGGTTGTATCTGTCCAAGGAAAATTATGAGGCAATGGTGGCTAGCAGAGCCGCCAATCACATAAGCCAGGGCTTGCAATTGGTCAAATGTGTGTATATATATATATATATATATATATATATATATATATATATATATATATATATATATATATATAAAATACATTTTGTTTGGACTCACTAAATATTCAGCACTGAGTGATATACAGGTACAAATTACAGCCACATGGTAAGGCTTTGACTGTTAAAGTGAAAAATTGCTGATGAAGGGTGTGTCGAGTGAAATGTACAGTTTCTTAAATCTTCTGTGGCATTTACTCAAACTGTACAGACACTTCAGTAGACCTGGTCATCACGGTATTGTGTTTGGTTCATTACTACACTCTGTAAAAGGCACTTACTGCTTAAAAATTCAACAATCTGTACCTTTGGTGCTTGGACCCTGTCATCGCTGCTTGCAATTATCTTATTTCGTCTTGTTGCAGTTTATCGTTTTTTGGTTGTTTTTTTTTTTCATTCCAAAGTATGACATGACTCTGAACTTTTCTATGTTTAATATTAACTATGCTGAAACACACTACAGCCTAACTATTTTACATTTTTGACTCTGGGGCATTTTTAAAAAAATAAAGTTTAATGGTAAAAACCTGTGTTTTTGTTGGAGGTGTAAGAGATTCATTAACACATATGGGGTCTAATGATAGTCTACACTTCACATTTTTCTAATAAGTAAATATATTAGCATATTAGTTATACTCTACTATAATATTGCTAATCATTAGCATTTTTAGCATTTAGCATTTTTAAATTAAATCATTTACTTAGAGGAAAGAACGTAAGCTTGGTAAGTTAATGCCAGGCACCAAATCTGGGAAAATTAAACCCCGGAACCTTCAATTTTTAACCCAGTAAAAGTATCAAAAAATGTTACGGATCAAAAATTAAGCCTTAGAAACCGAGATCTTTAACCTGGGAACCTTACAGTGCATCCAGAAAGTATTCACACCTCTTCAATTTTTACACATTTTGGTATGTTTTAGTCTTATTCCAAACTGGATTTAATTCAGTACTTTCCTCAAAATTCTACAAACAATACCCTATAATAAGAACGTGATAAAAGTTTGTTTGGAATCTTTGCAAAGTTATTAGAAATAATAAATAAATAAATAAAAATCACAAGCCTTCTTCAGCATCTTCAATCACAGCCTCAAGTCTTTTTGAGTATGATGCTACAAGCTTGGCACACATCCCCCCCCCCCCTAGTTTCTCCCGTTGTTCATGGCAAAGGCTGTGAATAATTATGTTGGCTTGTAAGAGCTTTATAAGCTTATTATTATTATTATTTAATTAATTTATCAAGAGTAATTCCTCCTGGAGCTTCACTCGACACCACGTGACGTCACGTGCAGTCACGCCCCCAAAATAAGGAATCAAAATATTAAGACTACATGGACATGTGACATATTAAGACGCTCAGCACAGTAAGTGAAACTGCGTCACGTGTATTCTCCTGATGTTACGTGACGTCACGTGCAGCCCCGCACCCTAAACAAGCAAAATTAATTAATTAAATAATAAAAAAAAAATTCCACAACATTGACATGTGACATATCAAAACACTCAAGCCAATGCGGGGAAGTGCGTCAGGGGAGTTAAGATGATGTCGCATGCTCGTATCCACTCGCCTCCAAAAGTATTGGCACCCTAAGGTGCTGTAAGGTTAAGGCTGTAACATAAAGAACTAAGATGTTTTAGCCTGGAATATTTACAAGAAGGAATTTCAGACCAATAATTTAAAGTTAGGAAAATAAACTCAGAACTCTTAATGTAAAAAG
This sequence comes from Tachysurus fulvidraco, assembly GCF_022655615.1. NCBI lineage: Eukaryota > Metazoa > Chordata > Actinopteri > Siluriformes > Bagridae > Tachysurus > Tachysurus fulvidraco. The sequence goes on along the minus strand of NC_062535.1, from coordinate 16,837,401 downwards.
CTTAGCCCAGAAACTTAACAAGCCAATAAACTAAGCCTAGGACTTAATTCTGGATGATTTAGTTACAACTATTTATGTAGAGAATCAGTTAAAACATAAGACCAGTGTGTGGTTCTGGAGGCTATACAGAAAGCTCTCATTCCTTTATATCAATATTAAAAGCAAAAACCCCAGAAGAAGCGGTTAAATTTGCTCGACTGCGTTTGATGACCGCTAGATGGCAGCAGTGACGCTTAGAGAAGCGCGCTGTGCATAATGCATAGATATCCATCTACACCTAGATGTCGCCTTGGGGTTCTTAAAAATGCGTCAAAACCGCCGCCATCTTGGAACAGGGGTCTTGTACTTCAAATTCATGGACGATGCCGGACATTTTTGCTGCGTTTGGATGTTCAAATGAACAAAATATAAAAAACAGACAGCAAGGGATTACATTTCACAAATGAGAATGTGTTTTATGATATCGAATGTTACGAAATTGTATTTCTGGTTACGGTGGTTTGTTTCAGTCCTTGGTTAACGACCGCAGCTAATCCATGCTAGTTGCCCATTAGTTTTTGACAGTCAGGAAAACTTTTAAGTAAAGTTGGCCACATATTCACAGATTCGAGTTTCCCCGACACCTTTTTTAACGTGTTGCAATATCGTGTTGTATCTGTCAACGCAACTAATTGTAGGCTGTTTATAACTTACAAACAAATTTATAAACAAAATGTAAACCATGTAAATTTTAACGTTTAATGACAGCCTTATGTTTTATATTTCTATTAACGTAAAGTTACAGTTGGTTTTAAAATACAATTTGAATTTTTTGTAAGAAATAGGAAATGTTTTAAAAAAAAATTATTATTTGTATAGCAATTTAAAATGGCTTTAATTGTAATAGCATTACACCAAAATATTGGTTACAGTTTGATCTAGAAAAATCATCGATTTACAGCATTTACTAAATAAAACTAATACAACATATTGGCTTTTAGTGTAATTACAAGATCTCACTAGCAACTTCAGTTGTTAAACGACAGAAGAACACTTTTGGAGCAGTGCCCAGCTATAGTCTTTTTCGATCTGGTGCACTCTTAGTTTTGTGTACTGTGAAAGTTTTCGGAGGAACTGCATCGTCCAGAATGTGATTTGTGGTATAGTTTTCATTTGTCAACATCTCACAGACAGGATGTTGGAGGAGCATTCTGACCGCATCCAGGCAGAGTGAGAGAGTAATAAAGGCTCTTTTGGTCTGACCAGGAACTTCTGAAGCAACATTTCCTGTAGCATCAAGGTACAGGGTCAGTGGTCTTCTTGCTTAGATGTTGCACAATGTGCACATGTGTACGCTGAAGGGGTCCACTTGAGAGTTCTGTATGTACCCAGGCACTTTGTGAAATTTTGGTGTCACGTTTCTTCATGATATTTCGAGTGAGGTACTGTACATCTTCATGAACATGTCATCATGAATTTTTTTGCTAATCACTTTTAGAACATTTTTGTTCAGACTTCGCATCATGTTTCAAGAAATTAGTTCAGGAATGTTTTTTGTTTTTTTTTTAAAGTTTGCTGTGAGAGAATTGGCTAACTCCTTTGTCTAGGGCTCTTGCAATTCTCCCTCTTCTTTGTGTATCAATCTTCATTCACTTTTTTAGTGTGCAATTTTTCCTTTTTGTAGCACAAAGATCTTAACTGGGTCGTTTCCCACTGGCTCCTTTTTCCTTTTAAAGTAGTATTTTGCACTGCAGGAAGGGGACGTACAAACTGCTGTAATGTTTAAATACGGACTATTGACTTTCCGGCTGTTAGGAGTTTTAATATGCTGGCTCCTGAAGGAAAGGGTACAACAGGGATTTTTCTTTTTGAAACTGTTGTGAAATACATGGGTCCACGGTTTTCTCAGTTTTGTAGAACCGTGCAGTGGAACAACTGTTTGCCAGTTCTCTCTGTTCACTGTTATTATGAACCTTTTTGAACACCCTGGCATCCTTAACCATTGTTTTTTGTCCCCTCGTTTTCCATGTTCAGTTTGCACTCCACTCTGCAATGAGACATTCTCTTGTTCATCTTCTCCATCACTTTGGTCTAATACTACCTCAACATATGTGAAGGCTTCCTCCACTTCATCTGTATTCTGATGTTCATATTCTCCATCACTTTGGTCAGATACTAACTCAACATCAGTGATGTCTTCCTCCACTTGAACTATATTCTGAAGTGACACATCCTGCTGCTCATCTTCTCCATCACTTTGGTCTGATTTTACCTCAACATATGTGATGGCTTCTTCCACTTGATCTATATGCTGCAGTGACACATCCTGTTGTTCGTCTTCTGTAACCCATCTTTCTTCGTCATTTTTTTCTGTCTTGAACACCGACGGCTCCTCAGTCTTACAATCAGTTGCTTTATTATTCATTGCCTGAGGAGCATCTGTCTGTTGTCCAGTAACCAATTCCCTTACTCGGTTTCGGTTTGTGGTCCACATCACCCACAGCCATTGACGGTTTTTCTTAAGATCTTGACCAAACAGACTGAGAGAGAGTTTAGACCAGATATTTGAAGAGTAACTTGTGTCCGTCTTTGAAATGTTAAACCTCTTCATTGTTCCGACCAAAGCATCGATGCCACCAACCATCGCACACAAGTCTTTCCTCTGTATTTTCTGTCCTTTTTTAACTCTTCCCATTTTGAGTCGGATTTTCTCTCTGAAAAAAAAAAGGGAACAGACAAATCTTTAAACCTTTTGTCAAGATACATTCAGTTTGTGCGATAAAATCTTTATGCAATAAGAAACATAGGCACTATATATGTAAAGCCACAGTTCACACTTTAAACAAACACATTGTTTTTCACTCTACTTGTGTTTTATATTTCCTTTTTTGTATTGATGATTTCTATTGATGGTTTATATCACATCAAGTAATTATTTAAAAAAAAATTAGCGCTTAAAATATCAGAATTACTTTGTCATTTAGTGCAGTTATTTATAGATTAATACATCAAATAGCAAATTAACAACCTTTAAATGCCTATTTTTATTGTTCAATCAATTAAATCATCGTTAACATGTTAAGAACCCGCAAATGACATTCAAATAAACTTACCCTTTAAATAGAACATTCACACTCCCTCATGAATTGATTAAACATTTTATTTTTGTATTATTTTATCAAACTAAATTAACAGTAGCTGGAACTGCCCCATGTAAATAGGCTACATATATAGAGCACATCAAATCAATATCCCTAATATATAATTTGACTAATATTTAAAGACATGATAGGTTCAGTCTGAACAGCTATATAGGAATGATTACCAGAGATGGGGGACTTGAGTCATATGACATGACTCGCGTCAGACTTAAGTCGCAAATTTGAGACTTGAGACTTGCTTGACAAATATTAAAAAAAGACTCGACTTGACATTCATGACTTGAGACTTACTTGTAACTTGCACATGTGTGACTTACTCACACCTAGGGTTGCAAAGGGGCAGAAAGTTTCCGGTAAATTCCGGGAACTTAATCGGGGGAATTTTGGAAATATTCCAAATTGGAAACTTTCTTGGAATTTATGGAAATTTTCGGGAATTTATGGGAATGTAGGAAAATGTATATAAACTATATTATACAAACATTAAAAGACATGCATGTAAGGTAATACAAATTTTAAAAAATGTTGTCTTGACTGATTTAATTGTAAATAGAATTTTAATTGATTCTTTCTTTAAGTAACACAAAAGCATAATAAACATTATTATGCTTGTAATAAACATCATAAACTTAATAATTGTAATAAACATATTTCCCTATGATTGCTGTAAAATGAAAGCATCCCCCCACTCTTAATCTTCCAAAAAAGTCCCAATCAAAATGTAAAATGAAGCATTTTAAAACACACACACACCCCTTGATATATGGGAGATTTATTTTTTATTTCAGGGGGAAGTGAGTGTGTGGGGGGTCATCAAATAATCTGTGCATGTAGTAAGACTCCTAATTTAGTCAGTAAGGTAGTTATTAAGTTTAGGTATTGGGTACAATTAAGAATGTAGAATAAGGTCATGCAGAATAAGGCATTAATATGTGCTTAATAAGTACTAATGAATAGCCAATATTCTATTAATATTCATGCTAATAAGCAACTAGTTAAATAACCCTAAAATAAAAGTGTTACTGTGCATGTTTTGGAAGAATGCAAGTACCTGCAGGGGGTTTGGCCTCAATGGCCTTCCAGTAAGCAGTGTGCAAGTGACCGAGGAACGCAGGGTACAAATTCACCTTAAATTCCATTAAATCTTGTTGTTTTAAACTTTTTTTTTAAATTCCCAGTTTATTCCCACATATTCCTGTTAACTCACGAACCCTACTGCCACCTCTGATTATTACTAAACTAAACCAAAGGCTACAGTTAAAATATTATTATAAACAAAACAAAACATACTTACATGCAGGATTAACAATGGGACTTGACCAGAAGATAAAATGTCAGACGACTCCAAATGCCTGAGGAGATTATTTCCCGACCGTACTGTAGTTTTTTTTTTGTAGCCTTTTTTACACCTGGTCACGTACTTCCGTTACATCAGGCCACGTGGACGCGTCTCGGCTAATCGAATATCGATTCGATCTTTCTGTTCCCGCCCAAAATGCTAAAACATTTTACCTCATATCCGGGGTAGTTGAAACGGAACACGCTTTTGGTGTATGCGGTTTTCAGAACGCGATCAAAAAGAAGACGAAAAAACACGTGTTACGACGTTAATGCTACAAAAAACAGCGTTTACTGTCCGTCACTTGTGAGCCACTTGTGAGCGACGTACTTCCGTTTGGGAGGAGTTTAGTACTGACGTAATGTGGCTCGGACTATTGTTCTTGATGCAATTCCTAATTTCAAGTTATACAGTAATCTTCTGGAGAAAGTAAAAAAAAAAAAAAAAAAGCTCAGAAAACGTGATATTTTACAAGAATTCAAGTTTTTGTAACTTTTTCCTTTCTTTTCCTTTCCTTTCTGGTAGCCAATGTGACTGATACCTCTTGTTGTATGGCATTGAACAAAAAATGTGTATTTATGTTTTGTCTTTTTTGCAATAATAATAAAAATAAAAAAAAATTGAGAAAATTAAAAAAAAAAAAAAGATGCAATTCCTAATTTTGTATTTCTTTTAAAGAATTCTAGTTCATTGCAAATTAATATAGATGACTTTTGTGGTGGTTTAAACATCAGCAATGTTAATATCTTGAAACAAAAGTGTAGCAATAATATTATAAGATATCGTATCATATCATCGTATCTACTCAAGACTTTTTTTTTGGAAAGATGTGGAAAATTATATTATATCCATAAACAATGTCCAATAGGTCCCCTAGAAGGCCTGGTCAGATTAGCTTGGTCAGGAGATACATGAGGTAATTTTGAGCCAATGATCGATGATGTTTTGCTTTTACATATCTTCTGTTTTCTTGAGTTCTGTCTATTAAACCTTGATGTAATCAATGATCTTGGCCCTTCATCCCTCATGCTACATGTGGAGTGTTGGGTCCTGCTGCACAGCTGAGCACAATAAATTGTGTAACCTTTTTACTCTTGCTCGTGTCTACCAGTGTTATACTTTATTCTTTAAATCTCTCGAACCTCAGAACTTCCACAACAGTAGAAAATTGAGTTGTGTGGTAGAAATCGGTGTATTTGATGTCTTTTTTTTATTATTATTATTATTTTGAGAGAGATCATTTGGAAAGTAATGACCGATATACACAAAACAAAGTGGGCTCTTTGTAAACTAAATCTGTCCCATTTTATGAATGAGTTCAAGTTATACAGTACTCCTTTGGAAAAAGTAAAAAAACAAAAACAAAAAGCTCAGAAAACAGGTAATATTTTAAAAGAATTAAATTTTTTGTATTTTTTTCCTTTCTTCTCTGGTAACCTATGTGAGTGATACCTCTTGTTCATGTGGCATTGAACAAAATGTGTATTTTGTGTTTGATTTTTTTTAAATTACACCAGTCCAGTTTCAAGTGGTTTGTGCGATAGATTTATATCCGTCTCAAAAACATTTCGGAGGGCATTTAGACCCAGTCTTTTTACGATCGGATAGCTATTCGATCACAGAAAACGTATGAAGTGACCAGGTGTAAAAAGCCCCATAGTCACCCCCTGCAACCGTGGCAGTAGCCACGAGACAACCATGCAAAATCCAGAAAAAAAAGTTTTTCTGCATGTATGAAGAAATTACCCAGAATCAACATTATATTAATGAAAAGTATACAAAAAATGTACGTGGAATGTATTGAAATGTATTTAATTTCAGTTTTACTTTTTTTTTTATATAATTTTAAAGGGGCTGTAATCCAGTAACATCCACATTACTAAAGGGATCACTTTGAATTATGATGTCATTTATTTAATTTAAACATTACGTAGCAATTGGTGATTCTTGAACTCTGGCTGACTGCTGAAACGTTCTAATCTACATTTCTGCTGATAAGGGACATAGCTGTAAGAATTAAAAAATGTGAGTGATAATAAATAAAACAATGATGTGTCTAGCAAATGGCTGGGCTACAGCTTGTTGTCTAGCTGATTGTCTTTAAATGTTAATTATGTGTCACGTACACTTGGCTTGGTATTGTTACAATTGTTATCAACCAAATGCTCACTTTAAATGGTAATCATGGTCACTTAGACCCTTTGTTCGTGGCGATCCCTGATGTCCTGCTGCCGCTCCCATACTAACGATCAAATCAAGTTTATACGTTTAGAGTCCTAAACGTATTACCTTATGATACTACTTTTAGATGTGTATGGAGTGGAATTTGGGTGCAGTTATCTGTAATTTCTTACATAGCCCTGGCAGAATAGGCAAAAAATTGAACTTTATTTTTATTTTGGAAAATCATGAATAAACTATTTCACATAATAGATAGAGAAAAAACTCCAAAATGTCCCTTGTTTGTTCTGAACAGTTACACTACACTCTGTTCTTCTGAATAATCCTCCAGGTCTCAGATGTTCCAGTATTTTCTTCTTCTGTCCAGCAGACTGTATGATTTTGAGATCCATCTTTTCACAAAGAGCAAAATTAAGGGACATAAACACTTAAATATTACAAACGGTAAAACATTTACAGATGCTCAAGAAGGAAAGTATTCTAACGTATTTAGATTAAGTTACAGAACTGGTGTAAGGTAATGAAGCACGTTGCAAATAGCTATTTAAAACATATATTATGTAATCTGTAGTAAAAAACAGTTTTAAAATATCCTTATAAACACTGTCAAAATGACAGATTTCCCATCAGATTATATACAATACAGATTATATACAAGAAATACAATAAAATATACATTTAAAAAATCTTCAGTCAAGGCAATATCAGCGATGGAGGCAATGTCAGTGATGGTGGTGCAGGAGAAGCTCTTCGGCTGCAAAGCATCTCTGATTCTCTTTATGTTCCAGCGTTTTATAAACGATCTGACTTCTTGAGAACATCTTCTTTGGAATTTCTCTGATTTCTCAGTCTAAAGTCTCAGGCTTTTGTTCCGGGACTCTTTCTCTTTTGCATGCTCCTAATACAATCTTAAAACAACCAGTTGTATTGTCTTTCTTTAATAAACAGTTATCTTATTAAACACTTTTACAGAAACATAGTTGTTTTGTCGTTCTTAATAAAAATTGTTACATTCTTTATTAAATGCTTAACAAAACCAGTTGTCTCTTTTTGTCTTTTCTTGTACGCTTTAATAAATTTGTTACACCAGTTGTGTACCAGATAAGCTATGTTTTTTTTTATCTTGTGGGGAAAATAATTTTAGGACACTGTTTTATTTCAAGTATACTTTTTGTATCATGCTGAAGCCAAATCGAGTTACAACACTAGTTAAGTTCCAACTTTACATTAGTCTTGTGGTTCCTGTATCTCATTATTATGAAAGGAAAGGGCAAGGTAACTCAGGATATCATCTGTCCCTTTGTGACATATGTTCCATTGTTTAAGGTGGCCACTGGTTTCAAAGTCTGAGTCAAGAATGAATGCCAAGCATTAGCGGTGAACTCATTTTTATGATAACGAAGTGGTCTGAGAAAGATTAATGTTAATGGGATTAAGCCTGGGTGAAATTCCAGAATCTGGTATAGGGCTGTTATATCTTTTCATGCTTTGATTGTCACCTGAGTGTTTTGTCTCTATCTGATGGGTTTTCCCCCTAAATTGTGTATAATTACAATGTATTACAACTTTAAGTCAGACTTGATGGCTGCAGCGCCTGTGCTAGTATGCTCTGACTTAAAGACTCCTGTTCATTGTGTATCTACAATAAAGACTATTGGACAAGGATATCCAAGTCTCCTGGTCTTCTCAGGAAATGTTTACAACTGTCAACAAATCACAGTCGTGTTTGTACGTACTATTACTCTTATAACTCACTTATCTCAATAATAATCTCAGTTGTGTTCTCATTATTATTCTTGATAAGCAGAAGAGGTACAACTAGCACTAGAAAAGTTCCCTAATTTCCTAACAAAGCAGGATGTGACTGATAACAACAGTGTACACATGAGCAATTTGTCTCGGGGCTTGTTGAAAAAGTACACACACATAAAGGCAATAAAAATGGAATATCAATCAATAACAATACAAGTAAGTAAGCAATACAATAGAGTACTACAGATATAGTAAAAAGAGACAGGATCGTATATGTAGAGATGTGATATTTACAGATGTACAGTTATGTGCAAATGGAAGTGAATGTGCTACGTGTTATATACAGTTTACTTTACTTCATTTACTTGTCACATCTTAATTTAATCATGTTAAATTGTTTTAATTAAACAAGTTGAGACTGCATGAACTATCAGGACATCAGTGACGTGTGAGCTGAATCTGGTGACAGTACATTGTATTACAGTGAAGTTATCGAGTATAATTTCCATGATGAAAATTCGTAAAAATTATACAAAAAGATGACATATAAATTATACTAGTTACCCATTAGTTATTGACAGTTAGAAAAACCGACAATGTTCGTAGATTCCGGAGCTCTTAATGAGGACATTAAAAATTGACCCATGCTTTTTTTGCTTAAAGGTGAAAAGACCCAACTTTATGTATGTTCTGTAAGATTGCCTTATCTGTCAATCATATTTTATTAGATTGTCCTGGACTTAACACAAGCAGAATGCTCTTTTATCAAGTTACTTCACTTGAGGACATATTTAATGACATTATGCCTGAAAAGGTTTTGGATTTACTTAAAATAAAAAAATGTATAATATGAATTGCTGTTTATATTTGTTTTGTCTTTATTGTATTCATATGATATTTGTGTTTTTGTAATTGAATTTGCCATGAAAATAGCTTTGATTGCTGACATGGTATATGACAAGGCAGTCGTGGCCTAATGGTTAGAGAGTCTGATTCGAAACCCAAAGGTTGTGGGTTCAAGTCTCGGGCCGGCCATGACTGAGGTGCCCTTGAGCAAGGCACCGAACCCCCCACCTGCTCCCCGGGTGCCACAGCATAAATGGCTGCCCACTGCTCCGGGTGCGTGTTCACGGTGTGTGTGTGTGTGTGTGTGTGTGTGTGTGTGTGTGTGTGTGTGTGTGTGTGTGTGTGTGTGTGTGTGTGTGTGTGTGTGTGTGTGTGTGCACTTCAGATGGGTTAAATGCAGAGAACAAATTCTGAGTATGGGTCACCGTACTTAGCCGTATGTCACGTCACTTAATAATCTGAATCTGTTTGTAGATTCCCAAGTGATAAACAGAGATGTCGGGCTAAGGAAAGTCTAAAGGAAGAAAGCAAAAAATGGACAAAACCAAAAATGGACCAGCTCCCTCTTACCTCAAAGCCCTCATCATTCCTCGCACTGCACCCCGCACCCTCCGATCTACCAGC
>NC_062535.1:16812519-16817519 GCF_022655615.1 Tachysurus fulvidraco | reverse complement strand
CACATTCACATACACACACATTCAAATACACACACACATACACACACATTCACATACACACACACATACACACACACATACACACACACTCACATACACACACTCACACACACACACACACACACACACACACACACACACACATTCACATACACACACATTCACATACACACACACACACACATACACACACACATACACACACATACACACACACACACTCACATACACACACTCACATACACACACATACACACACTCACATACACTCACATACACACACTCACACACACACACACACATACACACACACTCACTCACACTCACAAACACACATACACACTCACTCACATACACACACACACTCACATACACACACTCACACACACACACTCACATACACACACACATACACACACACACTCACATACACACACACTCACGCACACACACACACACACACTCACTCACAAACACACATACACACACTCACACACACACACACACACATACTCACATACACACACAATCACATACACACACACACTCACACACACACACACACACACACACACACACTCACATACTCACACTCACACACACACACACTAACATACACACACATACACACACACACACACACTCACATACACACACTCACATACACACACACTCACATACACACACACACACACACACTCACACTCACATATACACACACACTCACTCACACTCACAAACACACACACACTCACACTCACATATATACACACACTCACTCACACTCACAAACACACATACACACACTCACTCACACTCACAAACACACATACACACTCACATATATACACACACTCACTCACACTCACAAACACACACTCACACTCACATATATACACACACTCACTCACACTCACAAACACACATACACACACTCACTCACACTCACAAACACACACTCACACTCACATATATACACACACTCACTCACACTCACAAACACACATACACACACTCACTCACACTCACAAACACACACTCACACTCACACACATACACACACTCACTCACACTCACAAACACACATACACACACTCACATATACAGATAAATATCTGTATATACAGCTGGTATAGCAGGATTCACAATGATGATTAATCAGTCTTTTTCTCTCTCTCTCTCTGTGTGTGTGTGTGTGTGTGTGTGTGTGTGTGTGTGTGTGTGTGTGTGTGTGAGACAGACACCTCGGCTCTCAGCTGTGTGAAATGGAGAAGCTGATCGATAAGATGATGGTGGCAGATTTCACCACTTACTCTAGGAGTGACCTCAACCGAGCCTTTGAGGACGACAACCAAGTGCTAGAGAAGGTTCTTACTCCATCTCACACACTTTAATCCTTAATTCTGATTGGTCAGAAAGTCTCTGCCAGCAGTGCAGCCACAAATCACACTCATGCAGATACGTAAGCACAGCACAGCTCATTCACAGGGACGTGTTCAGCCTGCAGATCTCTAAGGGAGGGAGTCTCCGGCGTCAGCACATTGTACCAGTCAGTGTACTCACAACACACTGTTTATTCTTTAGTCACCTGCTCAGCTTTACTGTGAGGAGCTCCAGCACAGGGAGATGTGAGATGTGGCTGACGTGTGGCAAGTAGGGAGTCTCTGGGGTTTGGATCTGTGGCTGAGCTTGGGGAAATTTACACTGCTGCTCTGTGAACAAGTGCAACAAACATACACACACGTACACACACACACACAAACATACACACGTACACACACACGTACACACAAACATACACACACATGTACACACATACATACACACACATGTACACACATACATACACACAAACATACACACACGTACACACATGTACAACACAAACATACACACACACGTACACACAAACATACACACACACGTACACACAAACATACACACAAACATACACACACACGTACACACAAACATACACACACACGTACACACAAACATACACACACACACGTACACACAAACATACACACACACACGTACACACAAACATACACACACACACGTACACACAAACATACACACACACACACACACACAAACATACACACACACGTACACACACACGTACACACAAACATACACACACACGTACACACACACGTACACACAAACATACACACACACGTACACACAAACATACACACACACACGTACACACAAACATACACACACACACGTACACACAAACATACACACATACATACACACAAACATACACACATGTACAACACATACACGCACAGGTACACACAAACATACACACACACGTACACACAAACATACACACACACACGTACACACACGTACACACAAACATACACACACACACGTACACACAAACATACACTAACACGTACACACACAAACATACACACACACACGTACACACACGTACACACAAACATACACTAACATGTACACACACACACACGTACACACACAAACATACACACAAACATACACTAACACACACACGTACACACACGTACACACAAAAAACATACACTAACACGTACACACACACACACGTACACACAAACATACACACAAACATACACTAACACACACACACGTACACACAAACATACACTAACACACACACACGTACACACAAACATACACTAACACACACACACGTACACACAAACATACACACACGTACACACAAACATACACACAAACATACACTAACACACACACGTACACACACACACACGTACACACAAACATACACACAAACATACACTAACACACACACGTACACACACACACGTACACGTACACACAAACATACACTAACACACACGTACACACAAACATACACACACGTACACACACACGTACACACACACGTACACACAAACATACACTAACACACAAACATACACACAAACATACACTAACAAACACGTACACACAAACATACACTAACACACACACGTACACACACACACACGTACACACAAACATACACTAACACACAAACATACACACAAACATACACACAAACATACACTAACACACACACGTACACACACACACGTACACACAAACATACACTAACACACACACGTACACACACGTACACGTACACACAAACATACACTAACACACACACACGTACACACAAACATACACACAAACATACACTAACACACACACGTACACACACACACGTACACACAAACATACACTAACACACACGTACACACAAACATACACACAAACATACACTAACACACACACGTACACACACGTACACACAAACGTACACTAACACTGCATCGGAATGCTGTGTACTGTAGAAACATTGAGTTATTGCAGATATCAGCATTCACCTGCCAAACTATATTGTGTGTGTGTGTGTGTGTGTGTGTGTGTGTGTCAGGACCGGCTGCAGTCTCTGGTCTTTGGCCTGCTGAGACAAAGGAAGCTGGATTTTCTGGACATCTACAGTGAGGAGATGATGCAAGCAGCCAAGGGCATCGTCAGACAGGTGGAGACTCCAACTAGACCACTACGGTTTTACATTTCCTTTAGTTTTCCTGTCAGACACGTTAGGTGTCGGTTACCTGACAGTGTGCTGCTTATTTTTCTCTGCAGTGTGTGATAAGATCTGTGTCTCAGATTGAGGAGATCGACACAGACGTTGTTGTGAAGTGAGTAGCTTTTAGTATTCTGGATATTTCCTGTTCAGTGCATATAGCAGTTAGGTTAAATTGTGTGTGTGTGTGTGTGTGTTTGTGTGTGTGTTGCAGGATGCATGATCAGATGAGGTTCATGACGTTTGCTCAGTGGTTTGAGCTCCTGCAGAACGTCTTTGAGTATTTTCTGCTCTTCCTCACCAGGATCAAGGTACACCAGCTCACGCTCACACACTTATACTCTGTACTTATGAGTTGTTTTTCAGTTAAAAGTGTGTGTGTGTGTGTGTGTGTTAGGCCACTCTCGGTGTGATCCGGAACGTTGTTCTGGAAGTCCTCGACAGCAGCCAGAGGAACCGAGCCGCCGACGTGTGTGCGCTTACCGGCTCGGTGGAGAACGAAGACGAGGACGAGGAGGAGGAATCCGGTCTCCGTCCGGGAGAAGCCGAGCTCGCCTTCCTCACACACGAGGGGCTGTTCATCAGCGATGCGATAAACGAAGCCGAGCGCCGTGGCAACAGTGTGAACGCTCAGACCAGAGCACAGGCGAAAGAGGAAGTTTCAGGAAGCGACTCTGCCTCATGCACTACAGAGTCGTCCTCCAGCAGGGAGCACATCATAAACACTACCTCCTCCCTGCCCACAGGGGGCACCGCTGCACTGTGAGGACATGCACACACACACACCAGGTCTCAGTTAGTGTGCTTAGTAAAGCCTTGGCTAATTTAAGAAAAAAGAAAAACCTGCTTAAAGTTGCGGTGCACGATGTGTGAGAAACGCTTCAGAAAACTGAGTCGGAACAACAGACAAAACTAACGTGTAGCCAATGAGCAGAAAGGGGCGTGTCTTGTCAGTATGGGTGGAGAGAGTGTTCAGTGCGCATGTGTGACATTAGCAGAAAGCGGTTTTAACATTGACATGGAGGATAAAAACAAAGAAAGAAAGCGAAGAAAGGCTTACGATAAAAATATCCCCTCGGCCAGCCGCCCCAGTAGGTTCCCCCATAATACGTATGTATGTGTGGGCGGAGCTATCAATACAGGGGTGACACCCATTTGGGTTAGGGGTGTGTTTGTTTTGGTGATTTCAAATGTCAACATTGGTTTTCAAACAACATGCACCGCACCTTTAATACAGCAGTGCCTAATGCTCACACACACACACGTCATGCTCTCTTGGGTTCCTTGGTTACTGTGAATGAAATGCATTTTATTCCCAATTCAGCGTGACGCAGTAGTGACTCTAGCTAGCATGTAGCCGTTACAGCTACGTAGAGAAAATAAATAGTATGCTGAA
>NC_062535.1:16802519-16807519 GCF_022655615.1 Tachysurus fulvidraco | reverse complement strand
TATATCCAGGCCACCTTTAATTAAATCATAACTTTAAGCGCTCTCTGCTCAAGACTTTGTATCTTCGTTACTGCCGATCGCTGCATTAACAGCCCGAATGTTGTCTTCTCGTCAGATCTCCACCCGTTTGTCCATCGTTAAAATGCTCAGCACGGCATTGACTCGCGTTCCCGATGCCGTTAATTTGTCCCAATAAGTCCAGCTGCGCTCTGCATCGTGTCTTGGACCAGACAGATCACCATACGTTACACATCGGGTTGTCGATCAGTAGCGAGAGACGACGAGAGAAACACATGCTGTTTGTTTTTGCTTTTATTATAGTTTGGGCAGATTTTTATGCAAATAGGTGAAATCTCATCCCTCAAAACAAAAGACAACACACTAACACATTTACTGGGAATTCCAGAGAAACTGGAACTGAACAGGTTTTTTTTAAAATATAACTGAATGCACAACAAACGTTTTTTGTTTTTTTTGCCTCTGATGTTCATAACATAGAAATAAAATAAACAATACTAAGTGTGAGAGCACTCACCTGAGTTTAACCACAGCACTGTCTTGGTCAAAAGTGCCTACTTTTGTTTTACCGTTAAAGACATTCTGTTCTGAACGACTTACAGCCACACATGTGTGTGTGTGAGAGAGAGAGAGAAATCTGACGGCATGCTCGATTATTTTTTTTAATTGGGAACGTGACTTTAAATAAACCCGGATTGTAAAAGTTAACGTTGTCATTTTATTCATTTTACCTGAAGTGCTGGACGCTTTTATTATCTACTTGTTAGTCAGTTGTTCTTTCAGGTTTTCATATCTGTACAAACTGACAGCAAAAATCTCTTAAAACTCCTGGATATATATTTATTTATCATCCCTGAGAATCTTCTGACACACACACACACATTACATACAGTCTGTTCTGTGCACACGTCTATCTGAGCGGGGGTGTTAAGGGTCCACGTTTACAACATTTTGATCAGCACGTGTCGATATTTATGTGACTGCTGAATATTCTCATCTAAAAAAAAGCAGACATTTTCTGTAAATCCTGATACAAGCTAGTCTCCTACACTAGACGTGTGACTGCCGCCTTCACGTTCTCCTGCTCTACGGTCGTGATGTGGAGTATGAACGACATGCAGAAGTACGGTGGAGTTATTTAGAGGGAGCAGCGGCGGTGCTGGAGGTTTTGGTGTTTCCTGTTGCTCCTCCTTTTCTCTGAGGGGTCTTCAGGACACTCAGCCTCTTGTGTAAAGAGGTGCTGGCTTTCTGAGTCACCTCCTCTTCTATCTTATTCCTGATGGCCACCTCCAGACCCTGGTGAAGACGATTACACAACATATCCGGTTACATACGAACACATATACGGTCACCAAGCAGAAACTTGTCTCACAGGTCATATGGTCTATATTGTGTATCTGACCTTATATGTTCACACCATGATAATACAGGAGGGTCGGTGGCTGCAAAAGTTTGTGAACCCCCAGGCGACACTCAGCCTGTGTGTGTTTGTTTATTTCTCATGTCAGTGTGTTTATAATAAAAAAAAATAAAATACAAACTTGCCTTTTTAAGCTTCTGTTGTTGAACCACTGCTGTTTTTTTCGGGGCGATGATCCGACCTGCAAAATCACACACACACACACACACACACCAGTTATAACATACTGTAAATAACATCCCTTCCACAGTAAAGGTATCTTGAGATAGTACGTCGTCATGTTGCCAGGTATTAACAGTATTAAACTTACTAAGCTTGATAGTCATGTTGCCAGGTATTACCAGAAAAATTAATCACCCTAAGAACGATATACATGTTGCCAGGTATTATCAGTGTTAAACACACCAAATTTTATATTCATGTTGCCAGGTATTATCAGTGTTAATCACACTAGGATTTACATTAATGTTGCCAGGTATTAACAGTATTAAACACATTAAGATTTATACTAGGTTCTGGCCAAATGTTGATGTATGTATATTACTGATTTCATTAGACTCCATATCCCTGTAACTATTTAATTACAAATAAATATAATATTATAATAACTATTATAATAAAACATGTATACAGATTATGGTTATGTACATAAAGTACATAGGGGGAAAAAACAAGGATTAAAGAATAAAAAAATCCTTGAGGTGTCATTTTCCAAATTATCTTTATTGCTGGAAGACATCCGTATATTTATTTAAAAAAAATAAAATAATAATACTAAGCGCACGCGCACCAAAATGGCCGCCTAGCTAGATAGCTTAGCGCTAAAAAAAAAAAAAAAAGGGATAAACTGTTGATGTTTTAAATCCTTATTGAGTATTTTATTAACACAATAAAACGTTATTACCTCCTTTCTTTGGTCCTTTCGGTTTGTTTTGTTGTTTTTTAGCTCCTCCTGGTCGCTGAGCTTTAAATTTCTGCTTTCCCTGCGCCATCGCTCCACTATCCTGAGGCTGCAGCCTGCGTACTACTTTACTGCGTAGTGCGGATGAATACAGCGTTGCTATGGGTTACCACGGGAGGCGCACTGCGCACTATCTAGTGCTCTAGTATTAGTGCGGATGTGGCGGATCACACGGAAGTGCGTCATCCAGAGCAGAAGCACAAGAAAAATGTCAACATTTAAAATTCGGTTTCATAGCAAACGGTTTCTTAAACAGTAAAAACGTGTTAAAATTTGAGTAAACGTGAGAATATATATTTATATACATATATATATAATATTCCTATTTTCTATTCCACCTTTTTGTTGACAAGCCCAACATCTTTAGTAAATCTATCATGGATTTAGCTTCCTTGGTTTCGTCAAGTGTTCATAAATTAAATGTGTATAAATAATTCATAATAAACATTTAATCTTTTAAATTAAAACACATTACATAAATATGGCATTTGGAATTTCCCCAGAGAGTGAGGGTGTATTTATGGAGCCCTGTTCATGTACATTTACATAAATACATAAATCACACAAGCAACTCAGTTTTACAGATATGTTTATTTCTGTTATTCATAGCATCTGTTATATTTTATGATGTTCGTAACTAACACGGTGACTTACGCGGATCTTACGGCTACCGAGTACTTTATCGACCGTAGTGTTTTCTTTTTAAATTAGCAAAATCCACAAAAGTAACCAGTGATGTTACAAATCAAAATGGCCACTGTAATTTCCTCTGAGGAATTAATATCATATCGTGGGACCTTCTAGGACATGCTCTGAGAAATTTCAGTTCATTGAGTATTAAACGATTTGAGACACAGCTAAAGTTAACTAATATCTACGTTAATGCTCTTTTACTCTCAATTACTAGCAATTTTTTATTTATATAGCATATGCCAGCTCAGGCCCCTCTGACTGTTTGCTTATAGTAGGATGAGTGTAGGAAGCGAGGGAACGAGTCTTTGGCCATCAGGGTAAAGATGCGCTGCTGAGCTTCGACGAATGTGTCGGTAGCTGGTGTGTCCATCCTGTCTTTCAGCACCTCACGCGTCTCACAGTCCAGATTTACCTGCAAACATCAGCACAGGTTTAACATCTCCTGTGGATCTTTAATGGAGCAGTGTGTCTAATTTAGAGCCCCTGCTGTTTAACATTGACCATCCACCTTCTTGAGGAACAAGCTAATCGCTCTACGTACCTCCTGTGGAGCTTCAGCAGCGATGAACTGAGTGTAGATGATCTGGGCTTTAGAGGACAGTTTGGTCTCAGGCATGGTCTTGTATTCCTCACAGGCAAGCCAGAAGTCCAGGTTCTCCTCACTGAACTCCGAGCGCAGGAACCAGCGAAACACCTGCAGGCCCGCTGACAGAGTTAAGAATGGAAAAGTACAGAGATGGAACGGGGTCAAAATTTACTCATTAAAATGACAGCTTCAGTAATACGTGTGAAGCGTCCACTAAAAAAGTAACCAGTATTTAGAAGTAAAACGTAAGAGTGTGTGTAGAAGTTTGTGTGTTTGTGTTAATGAAATATGTTTACTGTATATCACTGTGTGTGTAGAAGATCCTTACCTTTGCTTTGCAGCAGAGATTCCAGATCAGGAGGCGTTTTTTCCTCATTGGCTCTAAGAGAGAAAGAGAAAAAGAAGGTTACAGCTGAAACAGATCAGATCTGATAATAACTTACCTATTACAACCTTTGTGTGTGTGTGTGTGTGTGTGTGTCTGTGTGTGTGTGTGTGTGTGTGTGTGTGTGTGTGTGTGTGTGTGTGTGTGTGTGTGTGTGTGTGTGGGAGTTTTACCTGTGTTTATGTGGTTTCTCAGCCAGGTGTGTCAGCTTCACCTTCATCTCCTTTGCCCTAAAACACACACAAGACAAAATGAGGTTTATGAGCTTGTGTGACATTCATTTATAATTACAATAACTGCGCTGTAAACCTTCGTAATCCTTCAGACAGCTTTGTACTTGTCACATTTGCTGAACTATTATGAAAATTGACCATATACGTTTGTTTTTTTTCCCTGAGAACAAAACTGCTTTCATTTTATATTTCATAACTGTTTTTATATCATAGGTTCCACATCAGCTCCTCTTTTCCAACTCCTCAGTCTCCAGAAGAAAAATCACGAAATAAAATAAATTGAAATACAATCGAAGTCTTAAAAGGTAAAAGTATTAGAAGGCAATAAAAATAGATAAATACCAACAACACAGAAATGAACACACACACACACACACACACACACACACACACACACACACACACACACACACACACACACACACACACACACACACACTACAGTACTCACTTCTCCAGGCATGATGAGGGGAGAGCAGAGAGACCCTTACACATCAGTGACTATCAGAGAGAGATTAGATAGAAAGAGAGCTCGAGCTCTGTGTGTCTCTCTGCTCCAGCCTCTGTCTCTTATACAGCTTTTTTATCTCATGTTCCATCACCGAACACACACGTATAAGATATTAGGGGTCTGTGGGTCTGTGTATTAGATGTAGAAGTTTCCCTGAGGGTTGTACAAGCAGATCAATGCTTACAATAATGGA
>NC_062535.1:16775019-16795019 GCF_022655615.1 Tachysurus fulvidraco | reverse complement strand
ATCCATCCATCTCTTTGTCTCTCTCTCTCTCTCTCTCTCTCTCTCTCTCAGACCCTGAAAAACATATGGTTACAGAGACAGAGCTCCAGCTCGGTTGATCCCGGTGTGCACGTTCTGGTTGGATGTGGCACAGTTTCCAGCACATGTGGTCAGCTGGCATCGTATCCGCTCGCGCTGGTCCGAACCCGCATGCAGGCACAAGGTGAGTGAGTCAACGTGAGCGCAATGAATCTTTGTGTTTAGTTTAAAGTGTAACAAATTCTTGACTGTAGATGAACGTGCTGGACGAGGAAGGATTAGACGGAGTGTTCAGTAAGTGAGGCTAGATGTTTAGAAGGGATGTGTGAAGGATTCTAGTAGTGAACGTATTAAATAATCGGGTTTACTGATGGAGGGATGGGTAGAAAGATGGGTAGATGCTTTGCTGGATAAATGAATGGATGGAGGTTTGGCTTTATGGATCGATAGATGGTTGGCTCGATAGCTGTTTCACTCGGATAGACGGACAAACGATCTGCTGGATAACTGTATGAATAAATGGATGCTTGGATTGATGGATGGATGTTGAAACGTTCATATGCATGAATATGTTCTCTCTCTCTTTCTCTCAGCAACGGTGAAAGGTGGCCCTCAGCTCTCCATGCTCTCTCTGTTCCGTAGCATCATGGCTCAGGAGGGTGTGGTGGGTCTGTACCGCGGCATCGCACCCAACTTCCTCAAGGTCATTCCAGCCGTCAGCATCTCCTACGTGGTGTACGAACACATGAGGAAAGTACTGGGAGTGGGAAAGTGAGAGAGGGAGACAGAGAGAGACTTCTGATGAAATGTCTTGAAGTCATGGAGAACAGACTGAATAAGGAATGAGAAAGCTAGAGAAAAGCTAGTTAATGCACTCCATGATGGAGAGCTGAATTGACCAAAGAGTGGATTTGTTCCCAAAGGCAAAGGTTGGAACTCAAGTTTTACATTAAGACTGAAAATCAACAGGGCTACAGTCCAGTCGTTTAAAATAAAGGAATAAAATAAGTTTATATTACATTTAAAAATATGCAACACCAACAAAAAACAACCATGTAACAGCTGACATCAACTGTTTACAAACTGTTAGCAAAACTTTAACCTGTACAACTTTGTGACGATGTTATTCTCCATTTTCTTGCTGTTTATTTGTGCTGTTGATCAACAGGGTCCTCACATTCAGACTCACAGGCTGTCCTCTTCAGGAGGTGAAATGAACCCTAACGTGTGTTAATGCTTAGAGTGTGTGTGTTAATGAGTGAGTGTGTGTGTGTGTGTGGGTGTGTGCACGCACAAGATATACATACCGTGTACCCCAGACTATAAAACCTGAAGCATCTGTTTCATGATGATTCATACACACTATCTTGCTTTTTTTTTTTGCAAGCATAAAGGGAATTTTTGAATACCTACAGGAAGGTGAACATCTTCAGAAGGTTTAGAACGCTGACAATGGATTAACCGACAGATTATAGGTTTACAGTCTGGAAAATACGGTATAAATGAGCATGTGCTTCATTATTAATACAAGTTGCATATAAATGAGCATGTGTTATATTTTATAACATATAAGAAACCGGATCTATTTTCTTAACTGTGGAGTGAAGGAGTGAGAATGAAACAATGGAAAAGTGTGTTGTTGTTGTTTGTTTACTTCACCGCCATACTTACTGCTCGGACAGTTAAAAGCCAGCAGACACAGTTTGCTTGGATTTGATTGTATTATACTTTATAAAAAATAAAACCTACACACATTTTTCTTTATGTCCATGGATTCATTGCAGTTCCACGAAATCACCACTAGGAGGAGTGTTTATTGCTGCATTACGGGCTGTGTGCAAATCCTGCTATGACGATAGAGAGTCATCTAGCGGTGATCTGGTGGAACTGCATCGGGTCAAGGCTAATGGATAATCAAATTAATAATATGGAATTAGTTTAATTTAACCAAAGGTTAAAAGTGTGTGATTTCTGTTGTATGAGTTCTGCTTCCTATATTTGATTATTGTATGCTAGATTACAATAAATTAATGTCTCTGTTTTATTTTAGAGGATCACGGTGACTCTGTGGGTCCTTATCAGTTTTAGCAGTTTTATTTTAATATATCCAAGTGTTACATGGACGTATTTGTCACAAACCCTAATTGGCAGGTGTTAAAGTGGGACATTTGTGTCTTATATTGTAGATTTGGTTTGTCTTAACAGCAAATTAAGTCTTAAACGACACTTTCAGTCAAATTAAACCCGATTGTTGGGATTTAAACTCATAACCAAGCAGTTAAAAGTCCAGATGTTTTGATGGATCAAGTTGTTTTTAGCTCTTGAGACCTAAACCAAAGCTGTTAGATCAAACTGTCGAGATGATGAGTTTTGGACTGTTTATAAGTATCACGCTCCTGAATGCTGTCATTTTGTTAGCCATCACTGCTACAAGTGTGTGTGATTTGGGACCCGGTGCAGGTCTGATTACAGCTGCGATCATGAGCTCTGTCTCAGAAGACATGAACATCACACCGATAAGCGTAAAAGAGATCAGTGACGCTTTCAGAGACGAGCAAAGTTTCTGTGAAACAACTAAACGGAATGTTTACAGCAGCCCCATGTAAAATTATTAATAGTTTTTAAGGAAACCTACAAAAAAATGAAAAATTCTTCTCAGACATCATGGCTGATCGTATAATAGCGTCATCAAACAGAGCGGCTCAACTTTTAGAAACAAACAAAAAAGTTTCTTAGCTTCCTATAAACGTTTAAACCTCATAATGGGAGAGTTCTCAGCTGTTTGGTTCTTTTTTCTTTTTCTTTTTTTTTCTTTGTTTTTAATGATACTGGCTTCCTAAAGAGGTTCTATCGGTACCATTGCTGAAAGGGAAACCAAATGAAAACAGGCTTCTTCAAGTGTTCTTTAAATAACGAAGAGTTCTGCTGGAAACCCTGTATGATAGAGACGCACGAAGGCTTCTGCACTGGGCTTGGGTTTGACTTTTGGATTCTGGAGGAACCTTTAAAAGTTCTTTGTGGAACCTTGGTCCTGCTTGGTCCTGCAAATCCTTTGATGAAACAGCACAATTTTACTGATGAAACAAGCTGCAGCGACGTGATGGTTTTGTTTGCTCTGGCTGAACGTTTTGGCTGAATCATGGTGACACTTTGTAGTTTATATAAAGTTTGGAATGGAAGTAATATTTCCAGGATGTTTTGTAGTCGGACACGTGTTTAAGACTTTGTCATTTATTAAAGTTATATTATATGATATGATGTCTGCGGTTTCTCAGTATTTATTTTCTCAGTGTGAATCCTAAAAGGTGAAGGTCGAAATGCTCCCAGTTTACATTTATTCGTTTGTTTGCATCAAAACAACCAAAAAATTAACAAAGAAAATTTTTAAGAAAAAAAATTAAAATAAACAAATCATATTTATTTATTTATTTATTTATTTATTTGGAGTGTAAAAATTGGACTATTTCTAACTTTGCTCCCCCTTAAAATATAAAATTAAAACAAAATAAATAAAAATAAATAATAATAAATAAAATAAAAATAAATAAATACATTAATTACTATAAAAATAAAATATAAATAAATTATAAATAAATTAAATAAATAATAAAGTTAATATAAATAAATCTTAACCAGTCGTTAAATTCTCTCCCAAGGCGTTCAGTCCTCGCGCTCTATAACCGTCCCAAATACCTTCCTGCTCCCTACACATGCGCACTACGTCCTTCAGACCAACGCCACCTTCTCTAGTGCACTTCTCTGTTCACTGGAGCCCTTCAGAATTCAGAACGCGCACCGCGGCAACGCGTCCAGTGGCCAATCGAGTTCGAAGACGTGCTTGCACCCGCCTCCTCGGTGGGCTCTGATTGGCTAGTTTCGATGCAAACGCGGAAGTGTGAGCCAATAGAAACGCTCGATTGGGTGCCGCGGCGCGACCGCGCTGCCTTCTTCTTCCTCTCCCGTTAACTCGGCTTTTCTCGCCTTGCAGCTCCGCGCGTCTTCCCCGGGCCCAGCGTTCTCTCACCCTCTATCTGTACGGATTTACACAGAAACGACGGGACAGTGATGTCGGAGTACAGCGCGGTGCCGCCGCCTCCCGGAGCAGCAGCAGCAGCAGCAGCAGCACTGGGACCCGGCGGGGTGAAGAAGGACGCGTTCGCGGACGCGGTGCAGCGCGCGCGGCAGGTGAGAGAGAGAGCGTGCGCGCGAGCGGCCTGGAAAATACACAGAAAGGCGTTAGCTAATAGCTGGAACGCTGCCGCCGGATCACGTTTAGACCGAGTGCGTTATTTTTAATGAACGTGTATTTAAACGGATCCTCTGTAGTTGTGTGATCGCGTGCAGGAAGGTATTGTTTTGCCTCGCGTGCGGTCCACAGGCCTGGCCTCCTTCTCCTCAGTGAGACCGGCGTGTGTGTGTGTGTGTGTGTGTTACCTGTCGACCGTCTCCTCAGACGCACTTTTCTCTCAGCCTGAAACGCGCCGATCACTAAAGAAGCGCCAGCGCTTATTATAAAGTTTCCCCCCATTGTCCGCGAGCGATGCTAAGCTAACGTAGCTATGCTAAGCTAGCTTAGCTTAGCATACGCTCGAACGCGCTGCCTTGATTAGCCTCCTGAGCTAAACTCATAAACTGACTGAACTACACTGTGGTGTTCATTTGCGAAAGTGTTACATCGAGGCAGAATATATATATATATATAACTAACTAACTAACTAACTCCAGTGTGACAGGATTATCTATTAAATCTAACATTTAATCAGTTCCACTAACAAACTCTCCCTTTACTGAAGTTAAACTGTGCCGTGATGCAGTTTAAAGTGTAGTTTATTTACCTGTTAGTTTTAGTCCCAGTGTGTCGCTCCTCGGTCTCACTATAAACACATCTGAGGTGTAAAACTAAGTGTTAAAACCCAGTGACATTAAACCTATTGTTCAGAAGTAAACCCAAATCACTACTTCACATTTACGTTAAAGTCACATGGTTTAAAAATAACACCCTTTTATTGACGTTGCTTTCAGGCAGCAGGAAATTAATATTATATGAATAAGTGACATTTCTGACCCGATACACATCGATAGTCAGGGTTTTTTTTTCCCTCCGCCGAGTGAAATAGTCCCTCAAGAGGCCACGCCCACTTTCTGACCAGTTTTCTAGCCAACATTAGTGTGTGTTACATTTAAACCTTTTACACGTCAAACACGTACAAATTAGAGAGCTGTAGTACACACTGCAGTACACGCCGTGGAGCTGCAGTACACATCAGGGCGCTGTAGTACACACCGTGGAGCTGCAGTACACGTCAGGGCGCTGTAGTACACGTCAGGGTGCTGTAGTACACGCTGTAGTACGCGTCAGAACGCTGTAGTATACGCCATGGAGCTGTATTGTGTGCTGTAGTACACCCTGTAGTACGCATCAGAGCACTGTGGTACACGCTGTAGTGCATGCTGTGGTACACGTCAGAGCGTTGTGGTACATGCTGTGGTACACGCTGCAGTACGCCCTGTAGTACGCATCAGAGCGCTGTGGTACACGCTGTAGTGCATGCTGTAGTACATGCTGTGGTACACGTCAGAGCGCTGTGGTACACGCTGTAGTGCATGCTGTAGTGCATGCTGTAGTACATGCTGTGGTACACGTCAGAGCGCTGTGGTACACACTGTAGTACATGCTGTGGTACACGCTGTAGTGCATGCTGTAGTACATGCTGTGGTACACGCTGTAGTACGCCCTGTAGTACGCATCAGAGCGCTGTGGTACACGCTGTAGTGCATGCTGTAGTACATGCTGTGGTACACGCTGTAGTGCATGCTGTAGTACATGCTGTGGTACACGCTGTAGTACGCCCTGTAGTACGCATCAGAGCGCTGTGGTACACGCTGTAGTGCATGCTGTAGTACATGCTGTGGTACACGCTGTAGTGCATGCTGTAGTACATGCTGTGGTACACGCTGTAGTGCATGCTGTAGTACATGCTGTGGTACACGCTGTAGTACGCCCTGTAGTACGCATCAGAGCGCTGTGGTACACGCTGTAGTGCACGCTGTGGTACACGTCAGAGCGCTGTGGTACATGCTGTAGTACATGCTATAGTATGCGCTGTGGTACGCTCTGTAGTACGTGCTGTGGTACACGTCAGAGCGCTGTAGTACCTGCTGTAGTACGCATCAGAGCACTGTAGTACCTGCTGTAGTACGCATCAGAGCGCTGTGGTACGCGCTGTAGTACATGCTATAGTATGCGCTGTGGTACGCGCTGTAGTACGTGCTGTGGTACACGTCAGAGCGCTGTAGTACATTCCAGAGTCAGAGTGTCTCAGGGGTTTTTCTTTACAACCTGGTGTGACGTTCAGTTTGGTTTTGTTGTCACACATTTTAAAGGAAAACGATGGTTTGCTGGCATCTGATTGGTGGAGGTGCGCTGTATGAATTGCACCGAATTTGTGGGTAGCAACGTACACAGTTGTGGCAATGCGAGGAATGTAAACAAAGTGATGGCTTTAAGGGTAGAGTGGAGTGACCATCATCTCGTGCTTCATGGATAAGAAATTAATTACAGTGTCAGGTGCGTGGTTAGCTAATTAGCACACAGACACCGTGTCCAAGTCCAGGCTGTTTCATTCAGGATCTTCTGATGAAACCGCTAGACTTTAAACATCAGCAAACTATTTATTCGAAGTGGTTGAAACAGTTTAATAGACTACTCTGTTGTCATCTTTGATCTCCCGTGAGTGTTGTACTCAGAGTAAATGTCCACGCGGACAGGAACGGACCTTCTGGTTATAAGCCGTGTTAATTGTTTACTCCTCATTTTCCCGCAGTAGCTCTGATGTTTCCGTACGGCGTCTGTAGCACTGAACCGTCATTAAGCAGATCTTTAGGATCCCTGGACGTTTCAGACGTTTATCAACAGAACTCTTATCAGGCGTCTCGTGGACCGCATGAAGTCCTGTAAAGTACTGACTGAACACTGTGGTGAACACGGACACTGTGGTGAACACGGACACTGTGGTGAACACGGACACTGTGGTGAACACGGACACTGTGGTGAACACGGACACTGTGGTGAACACGGACACTGTGGTGAACACGGACACTGTGGTGAACACGGACACTGTGGTGAACACGGACACTGTGGTGTCTTTAAAACCTGGTGTTGAGGCGTTACTTTCTATGCGGTTGTTCACTACGACTTTTTAATAAACCTCAACACGTGAGGTGGCTTCGATCGTTTGTTTAATTATTAAATACCTGAAGAAACGAACCTTAATATTGTGATAAGTCACTAATAAATACATCTTTTAGGATTTTAGTCGTATGAAACTTTTGGTGTCTGTGTATTGTGTGTGCCGTGAAATCTGCCTGTGGTGGTAAACGTGTCAGTAAAAGCGTCCTGTCACGGCTCAGGCTTCAGACGTGTAAATTAAACGTGACACGAGGTGTCGATCAGTAAAGGACGAAAACGTTAATTCTGTTAGCGACGATGAATCGAGCGCAGTCTCGGTCCTGTGTTCGTCTTCTTTCTGCTTTTTATCAGTGTGAAAACGTGTGTGTGTGTGTGTGTGTGTGTGTGTTCTAGATTGCAGCTAAGATTGGTGGAGACGTTGCAAGTGGCCCTGTGAGCAATAATGGTGGTACAGAGGGGTATCCTTTCTCAGCACAGAAACGATCGCTGGAGGATGGAGGTACAAACACACACACTCGCACGCACACACACTCTTAGAGCTCCGACTTTACTCTACGGTGTTTGACGGTGTGTTTTGTCCTCAGATCAGCCGGACAGTAAGAGGATGGCTCCTCAGTGTGATCGGGACAACGCTACAGCACTGTGTGAGTGTTTATGTACAAGTTCACAAAAACATTAAAGGACCATTTACACATTAAACTAAATTGTGTTGTGTGGCCCTGAGTGTGTGTGTGTGTGTGTGTGTGTGTGTGTGTGTGTGTGTGTGTGAGAGAGAGATGTGTATGTAGACTTAAAGGTGTTTGTGTGAATCCACAGCTATCAGTGCTCAGCTGGCTGCTCTCTCTCAGCAGAGGTAAGACCACCGAATTGCTCCTAGCACCTTTTCACCCCCACACACACACACACACACACACACACATACACGCACACTTTGTGACCGAAGCGCTTTGTACTGAATGTAGTTCTCATTTTTCATTTTTCTCCTCCTCCTCTTCCAGCGGACGGCCTTCTGCTCTAACGGAGGAGTACAGGGTTCCTGACGGCATGGTGGGCCTCAGTGAGTGTACACATGCACGCGCACACACAGGCACACACACACACACACACACACACACACACACACACACACCCCCACCCAGAGAGAGACAGACAGAGACAGACAGGCACGCACACGCGCTTGCATGCTTGTGATCAGTGATGTGATGTGATTAGCTCTGCTCTGTCTCTCTGCTCAGTCATTGGTCGAGGAGGAGAGCAGATCAATAAGATCCAGCAGGAGTCGGGGTGTAAGGTTCAGATCGCACCTGGTGAGTCCAGCAGTGCCGGGTTAATTATCGTTCACGATGTACACTTTGTCGTGTGTGTGTGTGTAGATGTGTGTAGATGTGTGGACAAGTCTAACGTTCGTGAGTGTGTTTTGTTCAGACAGCGGTGGTTTACCCGACCGGAGTGTCTCTCTCACTGGGCCTCATGACGCCATACAGTAAGTGTAAAGCTCTATATATACATACACACACACACACACGCGCACACACACAGCTTAGCTTCTCAGACCTCTAGTTCAGCTGAATGGTCTAGCAAGAGACATGTCAGTTGTGTTGCTTCAGCTTCTCCCCATTTCTCCCTCTCTCTCTCTCCCTCTCTCTCTCTCCCTCTCTCTCCCTCCCTCTCCAATCAGGAAGGCCAAGATGCTGTTAGATGACATTGTGTCGCGGGGGAGGGGCACACCACCCACCTCCTTCCATGAGGCCAACGGTAGCAGCCACATGCAGGAGATGATCATCCCGGCAGGAAAAGCTGGCCTTGTCATTGGCAAAGGAGGAGAGACCATCAAGCAGCTCCAGGTGGGACGAGTTGGTGTGTTTACACCTGTGTACATTGCTGATAATCTGTGTCGTTGATTATATTTGTGTGTGTGTGTGTGTGTAGGAGCGAGCTGGAGTGAAGATGATTTTGATACAGGATCCATCTCAGGGACCAAACATTGACAAACCCCTTCGCATCATTGGAGACCCCTACAAAGTGCAGGTGTGTCTGTGTGTGTGTCTGTGTGTGTGTCTGTGTGTGTGTCTGTGTGTGTGTCTGTGTGTGTGTCTGTGGGTGTGTGTGTGTGTGTGTGTGTCTGTGGGTGTGTGTGTGTGTCTCTGTGTCTGTGGGTGTGTGTGTGTGTCTCTGTGTCTGTGGGTGTGTGTGTGTGTCTCTGTGTCTGTGGGTGTGTGTGTGTGTCTCTGTGTCTGTGGGTGTGTGTGTGTGTCTCTGTGTCTGTGGGTGTGTGTGTGTGTCTCTGTGTCTGTGGGTGTGTGTGTGTGTCTCTGTGTCTGTGGGTGTGTGTGTGTGTCTCTGTGTCTGTGGGTGTGTGTGTGTGTCTCTGTGTCTGTGGGTGTGTGTGTGTGTCTCTGTGTCTGTGGGTGTGTGTGTGTGTCTCTGTGTCTGTGGGTGTGTGTCTCTGTGGGTGTGTGTGTCTCTGTGTGTCTGTGGGTGTGTGTGTCTCTGTGTGTCTGTGGGTGTGTGTGTCTCTGTGTGTCTGTGGGTGTCTGTCTCTCTGTGTGTGTGTGTGTGTGTGTCTGTGTGTGTGTCTGTGTCTGTGTCTGTGTCTGTGTCTGTGTCTGTGTGTAAAACAGACACCCCGCCCCCCCATTTCTGTCACTTACTCACACACTCTCTCTCACACCTTTCTCTTCCTCTCCCAGCAAGCGAGGGAGATGGTGCAGGATATCCTACGTGAGAGGGATCAGTTTGGAGACAGGGCTGAATATGGCTCCCGCATGAGTGGAGGAATAGAGGTGTGTGTGTGTGTGTGTGTGTGTGTGTTACGTGTTTGGGAAAAGAAACACTGGGGGGAGAGACGAGTAAAATCCTCCCTGTCATGTGTTCCGTGAGAATGTGCGTCTTTGCTTCATCACCACTAATAATAACCGCGCCGTGTGATTGGTCAGGTGCCTGTGCCGCGTCACTCGGTGGGCGTGGTGATCGGCCGAAACGGCGAGATGATCAAAAAGATACAGAACGATGCAGGAGTCAGGATACAGTTCAAACCAGGTGAAGCTTCTCTCCTCTCTTCCTTTTCTCCTAGGGCTTCATCATAGCACTGTATATGATGTGTATGTGTGTGTGTGTGTGTGTGTGTAGATGACGGGAGTGGACCCGATAAGGTCGCACACATCATGGGGCCTCCTGACCGCTGTGAGCACGCAGCCGGCATCATCAACGAGCTCCTACAGAGCATCCGTGTCCGTGAGGAGGGAGGAGGAGGAGGGGTGAGGAGACGGAGATGCTTCTGTTTGTTTTAGTGCTTCAGACCTTTTAGAAGTCTTTATTTATGTAACGTTAAATACAAATAACAGCTTTAACAACTTCAGACTAATACTGAATGTACAAGGCCTTTATATTAGCTCTAATGATGGTGTCGAGTCTTTGGGTCCATTTATAATAAACTTTATCATGTTTGTAAAATCGGATTATTTACAAAACCTCTAAAAAGATGCCACTGATCTGTCTGATGTTGAGAACCTGGATGTACTCCTAAATTCTGTGTCTCTCTCTCTCTGTGTGTCTCTCTCTGTGTCTCCGTGTCTCTCTCTCTCTCTCTCTCTCAGGGACCTCCTGGTCCTCCTGGGACAGGTATGCCTCCAGGTGGGCGTGGTAGGGGGCGTGGCCCAGGTAACTGGGGTCCCCCAGGCGGTGAGATGACCTTCTCTATCCCCGCCCACAAATGTGGCCTGGTGATTGGTCGAGGAGGCGAGAACGTGAAGTCGATCAATCAGCAGACGGGCGCGTTTGTGGAGATCTCGCGCCAGCCACCACCCAACGGAGACCCCAACTTCAAACTGTTCACCATCCGGGGGAACCCGCAGCAGATCGATCACGCCAAGCAGCTTATTGAAGACAAGATCGAGGTAGAAGTTGTAGCCAGCAGGACCTGGTCTTGTGTCTTTGAGTTTTAAAACTCTAGTGATAAACTCTCTTCTTGTTTCTGTCCATCTCTGTGTCAGGGTCCTCTGTGTCCTGTAGGTCCCGGTCCCGGTGGTCCTGGTCCAGCCGGCCCCATGGGTCCTTACAACCCAAATCCATATCAGCCTGGACCTCCAGGAGCCCCACCACAGTTAGTAGACCTGCTTTACTCACATCATCTGTGCCTGTGTTTGTATATCAAGTCAGACCGAGTTGACTAATGTGTGTGTGTGTGTGTGTGTGTGTGTGTGTGTGTGTGTGTAGTGGAGGTCCTCCAGGTGCCCATCAGTACCCCCCTCAGGGTTGGGGAAATGCCTACCAGCAGTGGCAGCCGCCTGCACCTCATGACCCCAGTAAGCTTCACTTCATCTCTCGCTTCTATCTGAAGTTTTGTACCGAATTTGGCTCCTATTACTGCTGTGGGGTTTGTTCTGTTAGAGTGTGTGTGTGTGTGTGACATCGTCACTGAACTGTTATAACAACCGGTCTGTTCTGTACGTGTGTGTGTGTGTGTGTGTTTTAGGTAAAGCTGCAGCGGATCACAGCGCTGCCTGGGCGGCGTATTATGCGCAGTATTACCCGCAGCCTGGCGGTGGTGCGATGCCCGGACAGACACCCAGCGCACAGCCCGCTGCCCCCGCCCCCGCCGACCAGAACCAAGCAGCTCAGAACACGGGGCAGCCCGACTACACCAAGGCCTGGGAGGAGTACTACAAGAAAATGGGTGAGAGTAAGGAAAAATACTTTATTACTCCTATAGCATAGAAAAATACCTAAAACGTTCGTCATAGTAACAACGCTGAGATGTTTAGCATAACCGTGCTGCAGGTTTTTATTTTTAAATGATTTGATAAAACGTATGAATAGATGTAAGCGGAGAGTGTTGGGGTGTGTTTGTGTAGCTCAAGCAGGAGGTGGAGCTGCTCCAGCAGCAGGTGGAGCTCCAGCAGCGACGGGAGCAGCAGGACAGACCGACTACAGTGCCGCTTGGGCCGAGTACTACAGACAACAAGCAGCGTATTACGGCCAGAACCCACAGAACCCCGGGCAGCCTGCCGCTACACAGCAGGGCCAACAGGTACACACACACACACACACACACACACACACACACACACACACACCTCAGTGCAGAGAAATGTGTGGCTTTGGTAAGTCGGTAATTTGGTAATAAACAAACCGTAACAGTGTAGCTGTGACTCTTAGACTCTCATTACAGCAGCGTTATTAGGTTTACATGTCAATCATCTTTGTCTTTCAGGCGCAGTAAACCTGGCCACGCCCACTTCCTCCCCAGTGACGTCTGCCCCTTTTTACTTTCCCCTCCTCTCTTCGTCCTCGTTGTCGCTCGCCGATCGTCGCTTGTCCTCCTGCGACCGGACGCGAACGAAATGATTAGTTTCTCTCTCTCACTCTGTTTTTGTGTCATTTCTCTTCTTACAGAAATGGACTAAAACCAAGCAAGTAGCTGCTTTTTTTTTCTTTTCTTTTTTTTTTTCCTTCCCCCTCTTCTTCATCGCTTATCCTCTTCCTCCTCTAAATGTGCTTGAACATCCGTCACCAGGGAAACGAAAGGGAACGCTTCTGAATCATTTGTCGCCTCCCTAAATGGACTCGCACTTCACTATTCTTCTTTTCTCTCTCCATTAAGATGTTATTACTGCATCTGAAACTGTACAAAAATTTTGCTTTGTTTTTAGATTTTTTAACTTTGTTTTAAAAATGGAAATTGGTTAAAGTTGGAACATTCCCAGTATTTTTTTTTTCTTTCTTTCATTCAGAGCTCTTTTTAAGTGTTTTTTTTCTTCTTTTTTTAATCTCGTGTGTGTTCATGTCCGACACACATCTACCCCTCCCCTCCCCCTGTCTTCCTACCAGGTTCATGAAGCTCTGATTATTATTATTATTATATAGGTTATATATACTTTTTTTTTTTTTTTTTTTACTGCTTGTTTTTAAAACCTTCACAATAAAAAAAGAGGAAAAACTTAAACGCAGACCGTTTTTGTCTTCGTTCACTTTGCTACTGAGTCAGCAGGGTGTACAGAACATTTGTTTATAACGTGGAATCGACTCATAAATGTGATCCAGCGTTTCACTCGAGACTGTAACCGATTTTTTTTCTGTAAAACGTTTCAATAAAATCCGAAAGTCATGAGCGACGTGCAGTGCCGTTTTTGTCCAGCAGGAGGAGACGCGGCGCTGCTGAGTAGAAACTGATGGCTCGCATAAAAAAATACAAATCCAGTTTATCAGCAAACAGCCTGTGCGTGCGCGTGTCTGTGCGCGTGCGTGAGTCTCTCTGTGCGTGTGTGTGCGTGTGTGTGTGCATGTCTGTCTGTTTTTAAACTATCTATTTACAAGTTTATTCATCCACAGTGATTTGTCTTTTTGGTTATTGTTGATCGTGTGTGTGTGTGTGTGTGTGTGTGTGTGTGTGTGTGGACACTTGTTAAATTTCTCTTAATCAACTAGACATGAACCAAAGGCTAATAAGACTTAGCTCTTGCTTTATTGAGACTTAACCATTTCCGTGTCTGTACTTATTCGTCTGTGGTTAAAAGTGATTACAGTAGATTAATAAACACAATCTTCACTCTCACATAGCAGAGAATCGTTTGTATAGTCGTCATCGTCATTGTGTATGAAAGCACAGCACGAGTGAGTGGATGACTTCAGTGAGTTACAGGTGTAGAAGGGAAGCAAAGTCCGTGTTAAACCTCGGAAATAAATCTACTTACAAATAGTTTCCTTTTTATTTAGAGGTTACATCGTGCGACCGTGATTTGTAGCAGCTACATCGTAACCTTGATGGTTCGGAGGATTTTTGTCATTTATTGAAATATGAAACACGTGCGCCTCACAACTCCAAGGTTGGGGGTTCGATTCCCGCCTCCGCCTTGTGTGTGTGGAGTTTGCATGTTCTCCCCGTGCCTCGGGGGTTTCCTCCGGGTACTCCGGTTTCTTCCCCCGGTCCAAAGACATGCATGGTAGGTTGATTGGCATCTCTGGAAAATTGTCCGTAGTGTGTGTGTATGTGTGTGTGTGTGTGCCCTGCGATGGGTTGGCACTCCGTCCAGGGTGTATCCTGCCTCGATGCCCGATGACACCAGAGATAGGCACAGGCTCCCCGTGACCCGAGAAGTTCGGATAAGCGGTAGGAAATTAATGAAAACTGTAAATTTGCACTTTGTGGTCAGTTTTTTGTATGTAAAGTGTGTGTGTGTTTTAAATGTTGTAGGATGTGTAACTGTGACCCAAAATCCTTCTTTCCAGAGCTTCTTTTGTTTTTAAAAGGTCGGTATTTTCTCAGCACGTGTGTTGAACTCGTGATGTATGAAAGTGAACCATAAAGTAAACACATCCCGAACAAGACGCTAAACACAGCCACGTTTTATTTCTGTTTAAAATGTTTGTTCAAATCACAGTTAAGTCTTTACAGCAGTGAAACAGTCACTTAAAGCGTTAAATAAAAACTATTACAGAACCTGAACATGGTCTGAAGACAGGTTCACAACACACACACACACACACCAGAACAAAGAAGCTTTGAGTTTAAAGCGCAAGTTATAAAAATGATTTATTTACAAACTGGGAAAAACACACACTTACACACACACGGTATCTACAAAAGGATCAGAAATAAGTGAACATGGTCATTGTGTGTGTGTGTGAGAAGCTGCTTGATCTTCACTTCCCTTCCCATGCGTCATCTCGCTGCTTGGCTGCCAGTCGTTTTTGCTCTAAAGTGAAGCAGAAGGTATAAAAAGTTCACAGTACTGTGTGTGTGTGTGAACACATTAAAAAAGGTGTGTGTGTGTTACCTCTGGCTTGCCGTAGCTGGTTCTTCTCGGCCTCGCGATCCTCCCGGCTCTGCTTGCTCTTCACCCCGAGAGCGCTGGTGACCAGGCGTCGGGCGAGAGCCGCGCTCGTCTGCGGACGCTCTTTAGCTGGGAGGAGATAATCTACAACACGAGGCTGTGTGTAAGTATTCACCCCTCAAGGATCTACACAAAAGAATCTCACTCAATACTCAATCAGTATATTTTTGCAAAATTTCACACAAAATGTCAGTGTGAGAGAAACTGTTAATTTTTTTCCAGTCGCATCTAAGTTTCCCCTCAGGGTGACGCGGCTGGTCTCCGTTTCAGCTGAGTGCTGTGTGGTTAACCGTAACCTAAATAATCTCCATATACAGTACATACACCATTCAAAATGTGGAGGAGGTGAATATTCATGCACAGGAGCGATAGAGGCAGTACCTGAGGATGCGCGTGCTTTGGCTTTCGTGGCCGAGGAGGATTTGGAGAGAGGACGAACCTTCAGCATGGGGTGTTTGGTCCTCAAAGCATCTCGTGCTACACAAACACAGAGCAAATAATCATCCACAAACACTCATTATATATACGACTGTGATATACTTATGACATGGGTCTGGGATTATTAGAGCTTTGTGTGTCACAATAATGATCCATCATTCTACATCCTCTCCATGTCGTCGTGCAGCACATTGAACCAAACCGAGCAAACATCACTGCTGTAAAACACTTCACCGTCACACAGTGACACCTGCTGGTCAGATGAGCGCACAGCATGCAGGAGATTTAAAGCTGAACTAACAGAGACGCCGCACAGCACCGAAAAGTCGCTTTATTCCAACTTTACTGACTTCACTGGGTATCGATTCATCATGTTAATGAGGTGCAACTGAAATCACACACTTATTTTATACTATTTACATCAACAGATGTTAATTAATCGAGATTTTAGGCTGTGTGTGTTGGATTTCAGTTGTGTGTGTGAGTGTATGTAAGAGGTTTGAGTGTATGTGAGTTTGTGAGAGTATGTGAGGGGTTTGAGTGTGTTTGAGTGCGTGTGTGGTTGAGGGGTTTGAGTGTATGCGAGTTTGTCAGAGTGTATGTTTGAGTGTATGTGATGGGTTTGAGAGTGGGTGAGTGTATGTGTTTTAAACTCTGTGTGTTATACAGTGTTTATGTTCTGGACAAGTTGATTGAGTGTGGAAATGTTTTTAAAACTGACCTGCTATGGGACTAGAGAAGAGGCCGAGGGCGTGTCTGTCATCGATCCACTGTATATCAAAACCTTTCTGCCTGAAACAAACACACACAAGTATGTGGCTTATTTAGGAAACCTGGACAGCAGGAAGGACTCAGTAAAAGTGTACTCAGCGTACTGATATGAGCTGAAGGCTAGTACTAAATCCTCCGTTTTAAACTCAGAGGGAAACTCGTAGATCTCCACGATATGCGACAGCTCGTCCTCTCGCAGCTCCACCTCGTCGTCCTCCGGCGTCCAGTTATAGTAGTCGAACCGTGCCTCCTGAACAGACGTCTTGTCAAGCCCCGCCTTCTGAGAGATCTGAAACAGGAAGCAGGAAATGTGCTGCGAGACATCCCACCAGAACACAGTGCAACTACACGGAGCGCTGTAAAGTTTTCTACCTCTTCCAGCAGGTGTGGGTTGAGACATTCTCCATCGTCTGTGAACAGAGAATCCCAGTTATCACCTTCCTCCTGCTCCTCTTCCTCCTGCGGGCTCTGCTGGGTTTCAGTAGTCGTGTGTGATGCGGTCACCTCCTCAGAGGAATCTGTTCTCGTCTGTTCTACACTTTCCTTTTCCAAACCTGGTTCTTCTCTCTCTTTTCTTCCTCCCTTCGAGCTCGGGCCGTCCTCTCCGTTTGTAACGCCCTCGTCCCCCGATTCCTTCTTGTCCTTCTTGTCCTTCTTGTTGTATCTACGGGCTTTATCAGTGTACCTTGGTCTGCCTTTGGGTTTCTTATCACCCCCTGATTGGGGCTTTTCTCTGGACTGGGGCTGGTTTCCACCTTGTCGTCCCTTGGGTACATAAATGGCAGCGTCAGGCTTCTTATCTCGTGATGGAGCTGAGGGTTTGGGTTCTGCCTCCAAATGGCTCATTTCCTCCATCACTATACAGAAACACTGGAAAAGAAAATAAACCTACAGGTGAAAACGTGGTATAAACATCAGACCCACAACATTCCTGCATTGAGAAGTAAAACAATCTGTATGACACAAATCAGTTTAAATGTTTTACACACAATAATACACACAACACACAGCAATACACAACACACAACAAAACACACTAACACACAATAATACACAACAAACTAATACACAATAACACACAATAACACAATAAACAACACACAATAATACACAAACTAATACACAACAACACAATAATACACAAACACACAACAAAACACAAACACACAATAACTCACATATAAACTCTTACACTAAAGCAGATTAGCTTCACGCGCTAACATTAGCTAAAGATGCTCGTCATTTTCTCTCAGGAAATCGAAATAAATCACAAAAGCCTGACTGAAATGCTGCATAGTTGTAGTTTAAACGTGATTCTGCGCTCCTTCTAGTGTTTAAGCAACACAGAGACTTATTGCGTGCACAAACCTTGTAATACAAAGACGCCAAAATGTTGAAACCATAACCGGATGTTTTTGGTCGCCGCGCGATGACGTCATCACCAAAGGCCTTCATGGGATTTGTAGTTTTGTTTATTTACTTCCCATGACTAGCCTAGCTACGTAGAAAAAGAGCTTAATATAGTTTATCACTTATACAAACTACTGACATTGTCTCAGAAACCGTATAAGAAGTCGCACAAAGCTACATCCGTCTTTCTCTGATTATTTATTTACTACCACTGGGGGCAAAAATGGTCAAATTGTAGGTGCTAATTTTACTCTAAACCGTAAACTATATGACAGACGGATATAAAGTGAAAGTAAATAATCAATAATAAGTCGTGTATTCGAATGAAATACTATTGTTCACAAAGACCGTATCTCGTACACGCTCTAGTAATAAAGTCTATTCGGTTCCGATCTAAACGCAGCGCTTCGTGTCCAGAACAAGGCCGAATGTCTGATCTCTGTATCTGATAAACGTCTAATCAAGATCTTAATGAATCGTGTTTGTGACTAACAAGGAAACAGGGTACAAAGCTAGGTCTTTTCCATCTCTGCTCATTAAATCAACAGATCTGTGGTACAAATCTAAACCCACAAACTGTTTTAAACATGTTTCACCAGACAGAAGCTACCAACCAAGTAGAAACTTAATGAAGTTGTGGTGTCATAAGCTATGTTTATGTCAGAGAACTCAGTCTACGTTGATGTGACCGGACCTTCAGACTGAGTTCACGTCACCTTTTTTGTGTCAGATGTCATGTTTTTCTGTGTCACGTGTACGCCGGACTGGAGTAGGAGTCGGCAGATGATGTCATGCCACTAATTTGTGTATTCACTGATGAGTCAAAATGATCTGAATCGATCAGAACACGTTAGATGAAGAAGGAAGATGTTGCGAAAACACTTTGAGATAGAACCAAAGTGTCTTGTCAGATTAGAAAATAGCAGGTGATCATTTACAAAGAATCTGTTGCCTTTCTGGTGCAAATTGGTTGTCTGGAGTATGGGTCACCTCACTTAGCCGTATGTCACGTCATGTCACGTCACTTAAGTATTCAGTTCAAACCCAAAGATGCGAAAGTAAATACACTGAAGACATTTTGGATTAAAAGGGAAAATTGTGTATATTTTGTTTCAAAGGAAAAAAGCTTCGTATTAATATAAAATGAAGAATAAACACAGACGCGGCAACAGATTGTTCGAGTTCTTTATTGTCGTGTGCAGAGAAGCATGTGGCACAGTATCATATAGGAACTTCTGTCTTTCCCTGTGTGTCTTTATCACGGTGCCGTAATCGTTAATTCGTGAGCTGTTTCTGTTTCACTTCTCGCTACACAACAGAGAAACAAGCTTCATGTTTCAGAGTGCAGGCTGTAATGAAACCCATCGACATATTTGCATAATCATGAGCCAGTTCTCTCGCTAGGGGATGGAAGCTTGTACGGAGGAGTAACGAGGGTTTGGCTAGTGGCAGTGTCGGGGCACGCTGAAGAGGTCACGTCTGCCTAAAGTGAGACGTGTAGACTTCTGGATATGGCAGTGGAAGCTTTATGATGAGATGAGAGTATGATGAATGATCCTGTTCTACTCACATCTTTAATCCTGAGCTTCTCTAAACTAACCAGTCTTTGTCATGTCTTTATATCTCCTGATGATCATGATCCGTTGTCACTCCAGAGGTACGTGGTGTAGTTTCAGCGTGTTCGCGTGTGGAAGACCCGGAACTCTCAGGAAGCTCTAAACCAGGAATATAGTAAATAACACAACCTAAACTACAGCAAATCTATCCATCCATCCATTTTCTACCGCTTATCCGGGGCCGGGTCGCGGGGGCAGCAGTCTAAGCAGGGATGCCCAGACTTCCCTCTCCCCAGACACTTCCTACAGCAAATCTGTATATTATAAACAATAAGATGCCCCAGATCGTTAATCCCTTCCTCGGAACATCTGCTGGAGTGCTACAGATAAATTCTAACCTTTAAGGGTTACGTGTTTTCCACTTTTGGAGGAACTTTTCAAGGTTATATTCATTCATTCATTCATTCATTTCTACCACTTATCCAAACTTCTCGGGTCACGGGGAGCCTGTGCCTATTTCAGGCATCATTGGGCATCGAGGCAGGATACACCCTGAACGGAGTGCCATCCCATCACAGGACACACACACACTCTCATTCACTCACACACACACACACACACTATGGACAATTTTCCAGAGATGCCAATCAACCATGCATGTCTTTGGACCGGGGGAGGAAACCGGAGTAACCGGAGGAAACCCCCGAGGCACGGGGAGAACATGCAAACTCCACACACACAAGGCAGAGGCGGGAATCGAACCCCCAACCCTGGAGGTGTGAGGCG
>NC_062535.1:16732519-16770019 GCF_022655615.1 Tachysurus fulvidraco | reverse complement strand
TGTGGGTGTGTGTTTTTGTGTGTGTGTGTGGGGGTGTGTGTGTGTGGTGGTGTGCTGTGTGTGTGTGGGTGTGTGTGTGTGTTGTGTGTGTGTATGTGTGTGTGTGTGTGTGTGGTGTGTATGTGTGGTTGTGTGTATGTGTGTGTATGTGGGTGTGTGTGGTGCTGTGTTGGTGTGGTGGTGTGGTGGATGTGGTGTGTGTGTGTGTGTGTATGTGTGTGTGTAATATGGGTGTTGTTGTTGTGTGTGGATATGTGTGTTGTGTGTGTGTGTGTGTGTGTGTGTGGGTGTGTGTGTATGTGTGTTGTGGGTGTGTGTGTGTGGGTGTGTGTGTGTGTGTGTGTGTGTGTTTCTGTGTGTGTGTGTGTGTGTGTGTGTGTGTGTATGTGTGTGTGTGTGTGTGTGTGTGTGTCACCCTGCTGTCCAGTTCGGAGGAGAATTTGGTCTGGAATTTGCAGACAGTTCCCTCAGTGTAATCTCTCTGGATAAATACTTTATTAGCCAGAGATGCACTGTGCCTCAGCTCCTGTAGATTATGGAACTTTACACACACACACACACACACACACACACACACACACACACACACACACACACACACACACACACACACAGTGTCAGTTTATGCAGATTCCATATTTTTTATGTTTATGTTCTAGTTTCACAGCTTTCGGGATGCGCAGAGCAAATGACAGTTAAATGTCACACATCATCAGTAACCCGACAGCGACATCATCGGTAACCTGACAGTGACATCATTAGTAACTCGACAGCGACATCATCGGTAACCTGACAGTGACATCATTAGTAACTCGACAGCGACATCATCGGTAACCTGACAGTGACATCATTGGTAACCTGACAGTGACATCATCAGTAACCCGACAGTGACATCATCAGTAACCTGACAGTGACATCATCAGTAACCTGTCAGTGACATCATCAGTAACCTGTCAGTGACATCATCAGTAACCTGTCAGCGACATCATCAGTAACCCGACAGCACATCATCAGGACCCTGACCCTGCTTTCCCAGCATTGGTCCTTTTGCTGTTTCCATATCAGCCATGACGTTGTGGTTGTGTGTGGTAATGAGACCTCAGTGTGTGATTAACATTAGGATACACTTTACATCACAGCCATTAACACAGATGAAGCTCCACCTTCAGTGTCAGTGTAATGACTGTGACATCAAGATCAGTCGTGAACGATGATCTCCTCAGAGTCTGGGGTTTAAAGTGCATCTCTGATTCAACATGCTGCTCATTACAGCTCTAAAAGCAAGACGTGAGCCCGTAACCACAAGCCTCTGACCTCCGATCGACCTCTGAGTGCCGCAGTCTCACAGCCACAGCAACGTTCACGATATCCAAACAACGTAGGCGCAACGAGACGTGATCTCTCCCCTAACTTCACCTCATCCTTCACTCGGGACACAGCAGGACACGCTGACATCTAGAAACATGGTCACTGTGAAATGTCACTGTGCAGTTAAACACTTGACTTCAGCAGGACGGCCATCTTGGAGAACCAGTGTGAGTTTTTAGCTCGTTGCTGCTTGGTATCGTTTCAACACGTTTCTACAGATAATTGCAGCTTTTTAATTAAACGTTACTATTACAGAGTGATGATGTGTGTTAACTTAATGCTGCTTTATTTAGGACAAAATCTAAAAAAAACTAAGGTAACAAATCGGAAAATAAATATGTTTCAAAGACAAGAAATCCATGACATTGATTTATAACAAAGATTTGATTTGCAGCTGTGGTGAAAACCGAACATGCCTTTGTTTCAGATCTAATCAGAATACTAACTGTATATGTACATCATCTCATATGATCTACAGTATAATGTCAGCAGACGGCGTCTGTCAGGAAGCGAGCCTCAGACTGTTAGTCCAGACCGTGAGCTTCGAGAGCTGGAGCTAAAGCTAAATGTGATTAAGTCTCGCTGCTGATTTACTGCTTCGCAGCTGCTTCATGACTCCGCTACATGCCGTAGCGGTCGAGTATGAAACCCGTCACGTGTGATGGATGTGAATGTTCCACTTTCTGTCTCTCTCCGTCTCTGTGAGCGTGTCGCAGACCCACTAAACGCTCCGGCCTGTTGATACTAAACTCTTCATTAATAATGGATGCAGAGCTGCTGCCGTCGGCCAAATTCTGTCCAAAACCACAACCGATCGATAACGCCCGAGGTGATACTGGTCTGGGGAGTCAATTCATAGCAGCATTCTCTCTACACACATACACAAACAGATGCAGTGAGACACATCATCCTGAAGCTGTTATCCTGGTCTCTTTTGATTTATTAAGGCTTACACAGCCATCGTTTTGTCTCATGGCCTGATTCACCAAATGGGTTCTAACATGAAACAACAGTGTCACACGTCCGCTTGGTTTGCGTTACCGTATTTCTGTAATATAATGAACCACTGCAGCAATATTAGTGACACAATGTGGACATTTCAAGAGGCTTTGTTTTGATATGTGATTGAGCTTTTATCCAGCAGTCATTCTGCCCTAAATTGACAAATTCACGATTAAAGATCATCACAAAGCGTCACGGTTCCTCCAGTGGTTCAGCAAAAGGACAAAGAACTGGGGTTTAAACTGCAAGCAAATTAGCACCAAGTGTTCAATATCCGTCAAGTCAAATCAAGCAGTCTTTATCCATGAACCATCCGAGTTCCACCATTTTGCTCAGATCAGTTCACGAACATCAGGAGCTCCATTCGTCTCTAACCGAACATGGGTCCATCATCGAGGGTCTTCTACCGCAAATTCGTGCAATCAAAATCAGCAAGTACAGACCGATATCTAACAACAAACTTCAACGATCTGTTAGCGAGGTCAAGAGTGCCAGATGTTTATGGTGTAAATAAACAAAAGCAGGATTATCTTTAATCAGGAATATTACAACACACACACAAACACACACAGACTCACACACAAACAGACACACAAACACACACACACACACAAATGCACACACAACACACACAAACACACACACACACACACACAAACACAAACACACACACACACACACAACACACACACACAAACACACACACACACACACACACACACACAACACACACACACAAACACACACACACACAACACACACACACACACACACACACACAAACACAAACACACACACACAAACACACACAACACACACACACAAACACACAAACACACACACACACACACACACACACACAAACACACACACACACACACACACACACACACACAAACACACAAACACAAACACACACACACAAACACACACACACACAAACACACACACACACACACACACACACACACACACACACACACACACACACACACACACACACACACTACTTGATAGCAAATCAATCACACAACCTGGCTATAACTATGACAGGTTATTTGCTAATTAAATTCCATTGAGCTTTATATATCTGGTGCATTTCTCTGTCTATCTCGTGTTCATCACTAATCAGAGATCTGGAGGATAAAAAACGAGACCGTCCTGCTCAAGGTTACACCACGGGACGTCTGCTGGGATCTATTAAAGCACAAAGAAGTTATTCAACACAATGGATTAAAAAACGAGTTTAAAAGAAAAAAATCTTAGTTTCCTTCCAGCAGCCATTAAGTAGAAGCAGCTACAAAACAACACAGAACCGGAAAGCGTTTGCGCGCGCGCTTACAGACTGGTGACAGTAGGGCAGTGTGGTTCTCCCGGTGGCTGTCCGCGGTGCTGAAAGCATTACCGAGCTGTTTGCTTTTATTACGTGATTTACTTTAAAGGAAAAAAACAACAAA
Organism: Tachysurus fulvidraco; assembly: GCF_022655615.1. Taxonomy (NCBI): domain Eukaryota; kingdom Metazoa; phylum Chordata; class Actinopteri; order Siluriformes; family Bagridae; genus Tachysurus; species Tachysurus fulvidraco. Next base: position 16,766,192 of record NC_062535.1, on the reverse strand, counting down.
CACCGAATAAACAAATATGTAAATTCCGAAACTCCACAGAAATGTAGAACGTGTAAGTGCTGAGCTTGGACGCGCTTTATCCTCTTTGATGTCCCAGCTCGGCTGCCACGTCACAAACCCCCCCCCCCCCCAACACACACACACACCACACACACACACACACACACACGCACGCACACACACACACACACACACACACACACTTTTACTCGAGGGCTCGATTTGATTTTTATTTGACTCCCGCTGACAGGACGCCAGCATAGCGAGCACGCGCCATATCTTGTGTTTTATTTATAAACAAACAAACAAACAAACAAACAAACAAATAAATAAATAAAGTTGTTTTACTATTTTTAATTATTTATTTATTTACTTACTTTTTTTTTTTTAAATAAAATAAAAAAAAAATACAGGGTTTTCTTTCCAACACACGTGCCCAAAATAAATAAATAAAAGCAGCGTAGCAATACTGTAAATCTACTTAGTGTCCATTTATCTGTATACCTTACATTTAAAGGTGTACAATATTCACCTGGTAAAGTTCAGTATAGCACGTGTACACCTTTGCTATAACAATATAGCATACTAGTGACCACAAAATACACTAAATTGCCCTTTTTTGCAGACTGTACGTTACTCCATTGTGGTGTTCAGTGTATGTTCATAGTACAAATATATTTATCTATATATTATATTCATAGTACATACACATCTGTAAATTACTGTTTATAGTAGTAGCCATATATTTTGTTATAGCACATATCCTTCTGTAAATTTCAGTTTATAGTTATAGCCATCTGTATATTATGTTTACAGTACACACACATCTGTAAATTACTCCTATATTACCATTTTATTTAATTCATTTAACTCTTGTAAACACTATATCCTGCACTTGCTACTATTGCACTCTGGTTAGACCCAAACTGCATTTCGTTGCCTTGTACTTGTGTGTACATGTGTAATGACAATAAAGTTGAATCTAATCTAATCTAATCTAATCTAATCTAATCTAATGTTCATGACCATCAGATAAGTAGGCCGAGGACAATTAAAGAAAATGATACCTACGTCATATTATACACTATATTACACAAGTGTGACAAGGAAAAACTACAGATATTTCTTCTGTGCCTGTAATTAGTATGTGCTCGTCTTAATGTGTCATTATGTACAATTGTTTTTACAGATAAACTTTCAGGTTTCATCAATAGGTGCAGAGATGTTATGCATGAACCTAGGACCTGAGCTACTGTATCGTGTAGTATAGATCAACTTTGGTGTGTTTTTATATTAATGCAGTAATCCTGACTTAATCCATGACATGACACTAAACAAGCTTTATTGTATCATGAAGATGAAATTCTAGCGTGTTGATAAAACCACAGTGTTAACGCCATTCATTTCGTCGTAACTGAGACTAAAACATTGCAGGTTTGATGGATCACCATGTGGTGAATTAAACAGCGTTGACAGATGAAGGAGGCTGCAGAGGTTTCAGCTCGGCTGTGTTTCTACACTTCTGTGTCATCTTCTGATCGAGTAAGACACCGAAGCATCTTCTAAAATCCAGTGTATGAACACGGCTTTTCTGTCTGAACGCTAACGACGCGTTAAAACGCTGCAGGACTGAGATGAAATCTGAGACGAGATCAAAACAGATTCTTACCTCCGTCGCCATGTTGCCATGCAACCAATCGCTAAATCGGTTTTAACGGGTCACGCGGGCGACAGACTGCAGCCAGAGGATGAACGGATAGATGGATGAACTGAGAGAGAGAGAGAGGGCGGAGGGCGTGTCTTTAAAATCCAGCACGAAGGCATCTGGATGCGTCACAATCCGATCAGTGCGTCCTGCTGAGGCGCCTTCAGCATCTAGGCCACTTTTAAAGCTCTTCAGTGATGCATCCTACAACCCTTTACACTTTCTCACAGGATTATGAGGCTGTCGCTCATATATATGTCATATATATATGTCAAAGATAATGTGCAACAAAGGATCTCTGTGTAAGAACAAGCAGAAGAGAAGAAAACTACCGCGTGATGTGGACTTTGTGACATAGATGGGGGACTTGAGTCATATGACTTGACTCGAGTCAGACTTAAGTCGCAAAATTGAGATTTAGAATTAAAAGACTCGACTTGAATAGGGGGCTTTCGTGGCCTAATGGTTAGAGAGTCTGACTCATAACCCAAAGGTTGTGGGTTTGAGTCTCGGGCCGGCCACGACTGAGGTGCCCTTGAGCAAGGCACCGAACCCCCCAACTGCTCCCCGGGCGCCGCAGCATAAATGGCTGCCCACTGCTCCGGGTGTGTGTTCACGGTGTGTGTGTTCACTGCTGTGTGTGTGTGTGTGCACTTTGGATGGGTTAAATGCAGAGAACGAATTCTGAGTATGGGTCACCGTACTTAGCCGTATGTCACGTCACTGTTAATTTGATTGACATTCATGACTTGAGACTTTTACTTGTGTTTTTGTACTGTCACTTTAACTCTGGACTTGCACAGCACAGTGCCACTTTATACACTCCATACACTATTTACACACCATACTTCACCTGGTCATTCTATGGACACTTTAACTATGGACTTGCACAGCACAGTACAGTGCCACTACAGTACACTATTTACACACCATACTACACATGGACACTTTAAGGACAATCTTTTTTAAAAAACATACACATTTATGTATATGTATAATGTATATGTATATACATTATTTCTTCATATTCTCCATATATTTCATATTTTTATATAGTTTATACTTATTATTTTATTCTCATTTTATTTTTTGCTTTTTTATACGTTTTTTTAATAGTTTTTATTCTTATACTGGACATAAAGCATTTCACTCCATATTGTACCCTGTATGTATGTGTATGTGACAAATAAAATTTGATTTGATTTGATTTGACTTGCACATGTGTGACTTACTCCCATGTCTGCTTTGTGATCCATATTTGTTCCCCATGTTCAGAACACTGGAAAGACATCGGCTAAAAAGTGGATTAATATATTTGTGTTTTCTCGTTCAAAACTCAGCCGCCCGAATCCTGACTGGAACTAGGACAAGAGATCACATCACTCCGGTCTTGGAGTCCTTACATTGGCTCCCTGTCAGATTTCAGGTGGATTTTAAAGTTCTTATGCTTAGCTACAAAGCTTTGGATGGTTTGGTTCCTCACTACCTTACTGAGCTTTTAGCCCCCTACACACCTGTTCCTGCCCTCCGGGCTTCGGAAACTGGCCTTTTAATCGTCCCACATACCCGCTTAATATCTCTGGGTGAAAGAGAATTTTCTTCTGTAGCTCCAAGACTCTGGAATTCCTGCCTGTTCGGATTAAGCAAGCAGAATCCCTGAGGGTCTTTAAATCCTCCCTTAAAGCTTATTTCTTTAGGGAAGCTTTTACTTGAAATTTATTTTTTAACCTTTCTTGTTTTGATAGTATGTTCTTATGTGGTGTGTTTTTATATATTTGAGATGCTACTTTTAAAGGTACTATAGAAAATAAAGTTTATTATTATTATTATTATTATTATTATTATTATTATTATTATTATTATCTATCCATCCATCCATCCATCCATCCATTCATCCACTTGTGCATTTTCTGTAGCATTTTTCTTACACAGGGAACCTCCACCAGCGGTTTGACCCCATCACATTTAAAGAGAACAATCAGCTTCAGCGCATCTTTGGACTGGGGGAGGAAACTGGAGAACCCTTGAGGAAACTATACACACACACACACACACACACACACACACACACACACACACACACACACACACACACACACACGTTCATCACTAAGCCACTGTGCTTTTTGTTATACTCTGATATTCAGATATTTTGGAATGGCAGACTCACTTACACTACACCATCTTAGACGTACAAGTTTCTTAAAACAACACATATTTTGTCATCATATTTTTCCGGTTACACCAATAAAGCAAAAGTGTTTCCTCCCTAAGACCGTGTGGCTGAGGCTCATTTGAATAGTGATAAATAGTTATGAACGATTAATTGGTCAGTTAATAATGAGTAATTAACAGTGTAAATATCGGCTTAAGTAAAATGTTTTATAAGCTTAAACTCATGGTGTCCTTATATAGTGTGTAAGTACTGAGTCTTATATAGTGTGTAAGTACTGAGTCTTATATAGTGTGTAAGTACTGAGTCTTATATAGTGTGTAAGTACTGAGTCTTAGTGTGTAAGTACTGAGTCGTATATAGTGTGTAAGTACTGAGTCTTATATAGTGTATAAGTACTGTCTTATATAGTGTGTAAGTACTGAGTCTTGTATAGTGTGTAAGTACTGAGTCTTATATAGTGTGTAAGTACTGAGTCTTAGTAAGTACTGAGTCTTATATAGTGTGTAAGTACTGTCTTATATAGTGTGTAAGTACTGAGTCTTATATAGTGTGTAAGTACTGAGTCTTATATAGTGTGTAAGTACTGAGTCTTAGTAAGTACTGAGTCTTATATAGTGTGTAAGTACTGAGTCTTATATAGTATGTAAGTACTGAGTCTTATATAGTGTGTAAGTACTGAGTCTTATATAGTGTGTAAGTACTGAGTCTTATATAGTGTGTAAGTACTGAGTCTTATATAGTATGTAAGTACTGAGTCTTATATAGTGTGTAAGTACTGTCTTATATAGTGTGTAAGTACTGAGTCTTATATAGTGTGTAAGTACTGTCTTATATAGTGTGTAAGTACTGAGTCTTATATAGTATGTAAGTACTGAGTCTTATATAGTGTGTAAGTACTGTCTTATATAGTGTGTAAGTACTGAGTCTTATATAGTGTGTAAGTACTGTCTTATATAGTGTGTAAGTACTGAGTCTTATATAGTGTGTAAGTACTGTCTTATATAGTGTGTAAGTACTGAGTCTTATATAGTGTGTAAGTACTGAGTCTTATATAGTGTGTAAGTACTGAGTCTTAGTAAGTACTGAGTCTTATATAGTGTGTAAGTACTGAGTCTTATATAGTATGTAAGTACTGAGTCTTATATAGTGTGTAAGTACTGAGTCTTATATAGTGTGTAAGTACTGAGTCTTATATAGTGTGTAAGTACTGAGTCTTATATAGTATGTAAGTACTGAGTCTTATATAGTGTGTAAGTACTGAGTCTTAGTAAGTACTGAGTCTTATATAGTGTGTAAGTACTGAGTCTTATATAGTATGTAAGTACTGAGTCTTATATAGTGTGTAAGTACTGAGTCTTATATAGTATGTAAGTACTGAGTCTTATATAGTGTGTAAGTACTGAGTCTTAGTAAGTACTGAGTCTTATATAGTATGTAAGTACTGAGTCTTATATAGTGTGTAAGTACTGAGTAATATATAGTGTGTAATTACTGAGTCTTATATAGTGTGTAAGTACTGAGTCTTATATAGTGTGGTAAGTACCTGAGTCTTATATAGTGTGTAAGTACTGAGTCTTATATAGTGTGTAAGTACTGTCTTATATAGTGTGTAATTACTGAGTCTTAGTGTGTAAGTACTGTCTTATATAGTGTGTAAGTACTGAGTCTTTTATAGTGTGTAAGTACTGAGTCTTATATAGTGTGTAAGTAACTGAGTCTTAGTAAGTACTGAGTCTTATATAGTGTGTAAGTACTGTCTTATATAGTGTGTAAGTACTGAGCTTATATAGTGTGTAAGTACTGAGTCTTTATAGTGTGTAAGTACTGAGTCTTAGTAAGTACTGAGTCTTATATAGTGTGTAAGTACTGAGTCTTATATAGTATGTAAGTACTGAGTCTTATATAGTGTGTAAGTACTGAGTCTTATATAGTGTGTAAGTACTGAGTCTTATATAGTGTGTAAGTACTGAGTCTTATATAGTATGTAAGTACTGAGTCTTATATAGTGTGTAAGTACTGAGTCTTAGTAAGTACTGAGTCTTATATAGTGTGTAAGTACTGAGTCTTATATAGTATGTAAGTACTGAGTCTTATATAGTGTGTAAGTACTGAGTCTTATATAGTGTGTAAGTTACTGAGTCTATATAGTGGTAAGTACTGAGTCTTATATAGTATGTAAGTACTGAGTCTTATATAGTGTGTAAGTACTGAGTCTTATATAGTGTGTAAGTACTGTCTTATATAGTGTGTAAGTACTGAGTCTTATATAGTGTGTAAGTACTGAGTCTTATATAGTGTGTAAGTACTGAGTCTTATATAGTGTGTAAGTACTGAGTCTTAGTAAGTACTGAGTCTTATATAGTGTGTAAGTACTGAGTCTTATATAGTATGTAAGTACTGAGTCTTATATAGTGTGTAAGTACTGAGTCTTATATAGTGTGTAAGTACTGAGTCTTATATAGTGTGTAAGTACTGAGTCTTATATAGTATGTAAGTACTGAGTCTTATATAGTGTGTAAGTACTGTCTTATATAGTGTGTAAGTACTGAGTCTTATATAGTGTGTAAGTACTGTCTTATATAGTGTGTAAGTACTGAGTCTTATATAGTATGTAAGTACTGAGTCTTATATAGTGTGTAAGTACTGTCTTATATAGTGTGTAAGTACTGAGTCTTATATAGTGTGTAAGTACTGTCTTATATAGTGTGTAAGTACTGAGTCTTATATAGTGTGTAAGTACTGTCTTATATAGTGTGTAAGTACTGAGTCTTATATAGTGTGTAAGTACTGAGTCTTATATAGTGTGTAAGTACTGAGTCTTAGTAAGTACTGAGTCTTATATAGTGTGTAAGTACTGAGTCTTATATAGTATGTAAGTACTGAGTCTTATATAGTGTGTAAGTACTGAGTCTTATATAGTGTGTAAGTACTGAGTCTTATATAGTGTGTAAGTACTGAGTCTTATATAGTGTGTAAGTACTGAGTCTTAGTAAGTACTGAGTCTTATATAGTGTGTAAGTACTGAGTCTTATATAGTATGTAAGTACTGAGTCTTATATAGTGTGTAAGTACTGAGTCTTATATAGTATGTAAGTACTGAGTCTTATATAGTGTGTAAGTACTGAGTCTTAGTAAGTACTGAGTCTTATATAGTATGTAAGTACTGAGTCTTATATAGTGTGTAAGTACTGAGTCTTATATAGTGTGTAAGTACTGAGTCTTATATAGTGTGTAAGTACTGAGTCTTATATAGTGTGTAAGTACTGAGTCTTATATAGTGTGTAAGTACTGAGTCTTATATAGTGTGTAAGTACTGTCTTATATAGTGTGTAAGTACTGAGTCTTAGTGTGTAAGTACTGTCTTATATAGTGTGTAAGTACTGAGTCTTGTATAGTGTGTAAGTACTGAGTCTTATATAGTGTGTAAGTACTGAGTCTTAGTAAGTACTGAGTCTTATATAGTGTGTAAGTACTGTCTTATATAGTGTGTAAGTACTGAGTCTTATATAGTGTGTAAGTACTGAGTCTTATATAGTGTGTAAGTACTGAGTCTTAGTAAGTACTGAGTCTTATATAGTGTGTAAGTACTGAGTCTTATATAGTATGTAAGTACTGAGTCTTATATAGTGTGTAAGTACTGAGTCTTATATAGTGTGTAAGTACTGAGTCTTATATAGTGTGTAAGTACTGAGTCTTATATAGTGTGTAAGTACTGAGTCTTATATAGTGTGTAAGTACTGAGTCTTATATAGTGTGTAAGTACTGTCTTATATAGTGTGTAAGTACTGAGTCTTAGTGTGTAAGTACTGTCTTATATAGTGTGTAAGTACTGAGTCTTGTATAGTGTGTAAGTACTGAGTCTTATATAGTGTGTAAGTACTGAGTCTTAGTAAGTACTGAGTCTTATATAGTGTGTAAGTACTGTCTTATATCGTGTGTAAGTACTGAGTCTTATATAGTGTGTAAGTACTGAGTCTTATATAGTGTGTAAGTACTGAGTCTTAGTAAGTACTGAGTCTTATATAGTGTGTAAGTACTGAGTCTTATAAGTATGTAAGTACTGAGGTCTTATATAGTGTGTAAGTACTGAGTCTTATATAGTGTGTAAGTACTGAGTCTTATATAGTGTTGTAAGTACTGAGTCTTATTATAGTATGTAAGTACTGAGTCTTATATAGTGTGTAAGTACTGAGTCTTAGTAAGTACTGAGTCTTATATAGTGTGTAAGTACTGAGTCTTATATAGTATGTAAGTACTGAGTCTTATATAGTGTGTAAGTACTGAGTCTTATATAGTGTGTAAGTACTGAGTCTTATATAGTGTGTAAGTACTGAGTCTTATATAGTATGTAAGTACTGAGTCTTATATAGTGTGTAAGTACTGAGTCTTATATAGTGTGTAAGTACTGTCTTATATAGTGTGTAAGTACTGAGTCTTATATAGTGTGTAAGTACTGAGTCTTATATAGTGTGTAAGTACTGAGTCTTATATAGTGTGTAAGTACTGAGTCTTAGTAAGTACTGAGTCTTATATAGTGTGTAAGTACTGAGTCTTATATAGTATGTAAGTACTGAGTCTTATATAGTGTGTAAGTACTGAGTCTTATATAGTGTGTAAGTACTGAGTCTTATATAGTATGTAAGTACTGAGTCTATATAGTATGTAAGTACTGAGTCTTATATAGTGTGTAAGTACTGTCTTATATAGTGTGTAAGTACTGAGTCTTATATAGTGTGTAAGTACTGTCTTATATAGTGTGTAAGTACTGAGTCTTATATAGTATGTAAGTACTGAGTCTTATATAGTGTGTAAGTACTGTCTTATATAGTGTGTAAGTACTGAGTCTTATATAGTGTGTAAGTACTGTCTTATATAGTGTGTAAGTACTGAGTCTTATATAGTGTGTAAGTACTGTCTTATATAGTGTGTAAGTACTGAGTCTTATATAGTGTGTAAGTACTGAGTCTTATATAGTGTGTAAGTACTGAGTCTTAGTAAGTACTGAGTCTTATATAGTGTGTAAGTACTGAGTCTTATATAGTATGTAAGTACTGAGTCTTATATAGTGTGTAAGTACTGAGTCTTATATAGTGTGTAAGTACTGAGTCTTATATAGTGTGTAAGTACTGAGTCTTATATAGTGTGTAAGTACTGAGTCTTAGTAAGTACTGAGTCTTATATAGTGTGTAAGTACTGAGTCTTATATAGTATGTAAGTACTGAGTCTTATATAGTGTGTAAGTACTGAGTCTTATATAGTATGTAAGTACTGAGTCTTATATAGTGTGTAAGTACTGAGTCTTAGTAAGTACTGAGTCTTATATAGTATGTAAGTACTGAGTCTTATATAGTGTGTAAGTACTGAGTCTTATATAGTGTGTAAGTACTGAGTCTTATATAGTGTGTAAGTACTGAGTCTTATATAGTGTGTAAGTACTGAGTCTTATATAGTGTGTAAGTACTGAGTCTTATATAGTGTGTAAGTACTGTCTTATATAGTGTGTAAGTACTGAGTCTTAGTGTGTAAGTACTGTCTTATATAGTGTGTAAGTACTGAGTCTTGTATAGTGTGTAAGTACTGAGTCTTATATAGTGTGTAAGTACTGAGTCTTAGTAAGTACTGAGTCTTATATAGTGTGTAAGTACTGTCTTATATAGTGTGTAAGTACTGAGTCTTATATAGTGTGTAAGTACTGAGTCTTATATAGTGTGTAAGTACTGAGTCTTAGTAAGTACTGAGTCTTATATAGTGTGTAAGTACTGAGTCTTATATAGTATGTAAGTACTGAGTCTTATATAGTGTGTAAGTACTGAGTCTTATATAGTGTGTAAGTACTGAGTCTTATATAGTGTGTAAGTACTGAGTCTTATATAGTATGTAAGTACTGAGTCTTATATAGTGTGTAAGTACTGAGTCTTAGTAAGTACTGAGTCTTATATAGTGTGTAAGTACTGAGTCTTATATAGTATGTAAGTACTGAGTCTTATATAGTGTGTAAGTACTGAGTCTTATATAGTGTGTAAGTACTGAGTCTTATATAGTGTGTAAGTACTGAGTCTTATATAGTATGTAAGTACTGAGTCTTATATAGTGTGTAAGTACTGAGTCTTATATAGTGTGTAAGTACTGTCTTATATAGTGTGTAAGTACTGAGTCTTATATAGTGTGTAAGTACTGAGTCTTATATAGTATGTAAGTACTGAGTCTTATATAGTGTGTAAGTACTGAGTCTTAGTAAGTACTGAGTCTTATATAGTATGTAAGTACTGAGTCTTATATAGTGTGTAAGTACTGAGTCTTATATAGTGTGTAAGTACTGAGTCTTATATAGTGTGTAAGTACTGAGTCTTATATAGTGTGTAAGTACTGAGTCTTATATAGTGTGTAAGTACTGAGTCTTATATAGTGTGTAAGTACTGTCTTATATAGTGTGTAAGTACTGAGTCTTAGTGTGTAAGTACTGTCTTATATAGTGTGTAAGTACTGAGTCTTATATAGTGTGTAAGTACTGTCTTATATAGTGTGTAAGTACTGAGTCTTAGTGTGTAAGTACTGTCTTATATAGTGTGTAAGTACTGAGTCTTATATAGTGTGTAAGTACTGTCTTATATAGTGTGTAAGTACTGAGTCTTAGTGTGTAAGTACTGTCTTATATAGTGTGTAAGTACTGAGTCTGTACAAATGTTAGCCTGGTTGTTGGTTAGATGTGTAGTGATGTGATGTAAGATAATAATATCAGCCAATCAGAAAGAAGCGTCTGAGGCTCTTCTCTACACCACTGTAACCTCCAACATGGGACAAAAAAGACTTAGACACAAGGCTGAAGTGATGAACGTAAACCCTTTCACTCCACGGTGACGGCAAGAGTGTTAATCGTTACATACGGCAGCTTTAATCTGCTGAAACTCACGTGAAGAATCAGATGCTTTCGGAGACGACAGAGTTATTTCTCTAACCGCATTTATTGAACTTGTGAACCGGTTGAGCTCCACGCTGCTCAGGAAGCGACAGAGTCCAGAGACAGAGCTTTAATACAGACGTCTTACAGTACAGAGATCATACAGTTAAAATATAGAAACATCTTACATTCAGTAGCATCTTTACAAAAAAAAAACAATAAAATGATTAAAATGAACCATGATAAATGAGAAAACAAAACCACACTCATCTCTCTCTCTCTCTCTCTCTCTCTCTCTCTAAACCCCTTTTCCATACATCTGAAAAAAACAGTGATATAAAGGATGAGAAGAAGAATGGAGATCGGAAACACTGTGACACTCAGGCACCGAGGAAGAGGAAGCCGTTAGACGAAGGCTCTCTGATGAGTCATCACGGTCACGGGGAATCCTCGGGAGTCGAGAGCACGAGCCAGTTGCGTGAGCAGTCGATTAAAATAAAAATAACAAAAACAGCAAGGAAACAGTGGATGTGGCGATGTAACGTCTTACAGTAACACTGATGTGCAATACGGCTGCTGACAGATAAAACAACACGCAGGACAAACGACTGCATTACAGTGGAATTCGTCCGAGAAAAAAAACCTCCAGATGTTGCTGAGATAAAGCGTATTCACGTACGTAAATAGATAAACACGTGTGCACGTCTCCATCCGTCAGAACTCAACACGGTTTTCTGACAGAAGGTCGATGGTCGCGTTCTCGGTGTTGTTGTCACTACCGGGAGAAGATGTGGGAGGGGTTACCGTAGTGCCGTGGCAACAACAATAACGGCGAGCTATTAATAAAGCATTGATAAGATGATCAAGCTAACACAGCTAACACTGAACGGAAGCCAGCAACCACCAGTTAGCGGTGAGCTACGTCCTGATACCTGACGACGGTCGCTGACTTTTAGCGTTGTGTTTTTAGAACTTTTGATATTTGAACCGTTGAAGCTGAAACTCTGGGGCAGATGGGGATAAATATCTAAAAGCAGCCGGGGCTTGTGCTTGTCCTGGAGCGTTAACGTCTACAAAAAAGAAAGGATTTGAGAGTTTGGTGGTTCTGTAACGCGACACCAGAAGGGGCCGAGGGTTCAAAGGTGCAGTCGGGAGGAATGAACGAATCAGCTGATTACTTATAAGAACAGCCACAGATTTAGACGTGCGGCACAGGTTGAGGTCACATGACCTGCCAAAAGGGAATAGCAGGAACAGTTACAGCAGCTCCGTCACCACGTATCTGTCATGATCTACTTCTCACAGAGTCTGACTGAGGTTCGCGCCCCGCTGAGCCGCTCGAGCAGAAACAGAAACACCTACTGAAGCTTTACAGGAAGCAGGAGGAAGGAGGGATGAGTCAGGAAGCAGGATTCCCACGGCTATGAGACAGGAACCTCAGGAGGCTTCCGGACATGCTGGAACGGACTATTATGGGGTGGCTACTTCGTGCATAGAAAGGTGTTGCACAGAGAGCACACAAACACCGTCTCTCTCTGAGCCTCTGGAGCTGGAGGGAGAGAGAGGGAGAGAAAGAGAGAGGGAGAGAGAGAGAAAGAGTGAGAGAGGGGGAGAGAGAGAAAGAGAGAGAAAGAGTGAGAGAGGGGGAGAGAGAGAAAGAGGGAGAGAGAGAGGGAGAGTGGGAGAGAGAAAGAGAGAGAGAGAGAGAGAGTGAGAGAGACAGAGAGTGAGAGAGAGACATGACATGTGATAACACTAATAAAGAAGAGCAGTAGAGCTCCTGTAACAGATGTATGTGTGAGTCCCAGCACTGACCTGTAGCTCCCATACTGGACTTGAGCACTTTGTAGGAACAGCAGCGAGAACACAGACTCAGACCGCAGTTAGAGCAGGAACGCTGTAACACACAACCAACACACACACACACACACACACACACACACACACACACACACACACACACACACACACACACACACACACCGTCATCAGTGGCACGTCATCAACACTACCACTACACTTAGGTCTTAGTGCTGAAGTCGTACGTACCCTCTTCTTTAACACAGAGAACGCTGCGCCACAGCTGGAACAGTTACCTGCAGAGAGAGAGAGAGAGAGAGAAAGAGTGAGAGAACAACAGAATGAGGGAGCGAGGGATTAAATGAAAAAGAAAGAGAGCAAGACAGAGTGATGAAATTAGAGAATATGGTGTCGATTAAATGAGTGAGTGAGTGGCTGAATGAGTGAGTGAATGAATGGCTGAGTGAGTGAGTGAATGAATGGCTGAGTGAGTGAGTGAGTGAGTGAGTGAATGGCTGAGTGAGTGAGTGAGTGAGTGAGTGATTGAATGGCTGAGTGAGTGAGTGAATGGCTGAGTGAGTGAGTGAGTGAGTGAGTGAATGGCTGAGTGAGTGAGTGAGTGAGTGAGTGAATGGCTGAGTGAGTGAGTGAGTGAGTGAGTGAATGGCTGAGTGAGTGAGTGAGTGAGTGAGTGAATGGCTGAGTGAGTGAGTGAGTGAGTGAATGGCTGAGTGAGTGAGTGAGTGAGTGAATGGCTGAGTGAGTGAGTGAGTGAGTGAGTGAGTGAGTGAGTGAGTGAGTGAGTGAGTGAGTGAATGGCTGAGTGAGTGAGTGAGTGAATGGCTGAGTGAGTGAGTGAGTGAGTGAGTGAGTGAGTGAATGGCTGAGTGAGTGAGTGAGTGAATGGCTGAGTGAGTGAGTGAGTGAGTGAGTGAGTGAGTGAATGGCTGAGTGAGTGAGTGAGTGAGTGAATGGCTGAGTGAGTGAGTGAGTGAGTGAGTGAATGGCTGAGTGAGTGAGTGAGTGAATGGCTGAGTGAATGGCTGAGTGAGTGAGTGAGTGAGTGAGCAGTGAATGGCTGAGTGAGTGAGCAGTGAATGGCTGAGTGAGTGAGTGAGTGAATGGCTGAGTGAGTGAGTGAGTGAATGGCTGAGTGAGTGAGTGAATGGCTGAGTGAGTGAGTGAATGGCTGAGTGAGTGAGTGAATGGCTGAGTGAGTGAGTGAGTGAATGGCTGAGTGAGTGAGTGAGTGAATGGCTGAGTGAGTGAGTGAGTGAATGGCTGAGTGAGTGAGTGAATGGCTGAGTGAGTGAGTGAATGGCTGAGTGAGTGAGTGAATGACTGAGTGAGTGAGTGAATGGCTGAGTGAGTGAGTGAGTGAATGGCTGAGTGAGTGAGTGAGTGAATGGCTGAGTGAGTGAGTGAGTGAATGGCTGAGTGAGTGAGTGAGTGAATGGCTGAGTGAGTGAGTGAGTGAATGGCTGAGTGAGTGAGTGAGTGAATGGCTGAGTGAGTGAGTGAGTGAGTGAATGGCTGAGTGAGTGAGTGAGTGAATGGCTGAGTGAGTGAGTGAATGGCTGAGTGAGTGAGTGAATGGCTGTGTGAGTGAGTGAATGGCTGAGTGAGTGAGTGAATGGCTGAGTGAGTGAATGGCTGAGTGAGTGAGTGAGTGAGTGAGTGAATGGCTGAGTGAGTGAGTGAGTAAATGGCTGAGTGAGTGAGTGAGTGAGTGAATGGCTGAGTGAGTGAGTGAATGGCTGAGTGAGTGAGTGAATGGCTGAGTGAGTGAGTGAATGGCTGAGTGAGTGAGTGAATGGCTGAGTGAGTGAATGAATGGCTGAGTGAGTGAGTGAATGACTGAGTGAGTGAGTGAATGGCTGAGTGAGTGTGTGAGTGAATGGCTGAGTGAGTGAATGGCTGAGTGAGTGAGTGAATGGCTGAGTGAGTGAGTGAATGGCTGAGTGAGTGAGTGGCTGAATGAGTGAGTGAATGAATGGCTGAGTGAGTGAGTGAATGAATGGCTGAGTGAGTGAGTGAATGAATGGCTGAGTGAGTGAGTGAATGAATGGCTGAGTGAGTGAGTGAGTGAGTGAATGGCTGAGTGAGTGAGTGAGTGAGTGAATGGCTGAGTGAGTGAGTGAGTGAGTGAATGGCTGAGTGAATGGCTGAGTGAGTGAGTGAGTGAGTGAGTGAGCAAAACCATGAATGTCTGAGAGAACAAATGAGTGAGTGAGTGAGTGAGTGAGTGAGTGAATAAAAGAGGGAGTGAATAAGTGAGCGAGACTCTGACCTGTGGGATTAGTGGGCACACGCTTGCGGAGTTTCTCTGTGAGTTTGGACACACGGCTGCGTATCGGCTCGTTTCTGCTCAACAAGCCGTTATCAGACACAGAGTCGTAATCAGCTCCGCCCACTGCACTGTCATCATCATCCTACAGCAAACAGAGAGAGAGAGAGAGAGAGAGAGAGAGAGAGAGAGAGAGAAATATTTATCATTTTTTCTGGACTACAAGACACTCCAGAATATAAGACACGCCCCCTAGTATTATTTATTGTATCATCTTTGCTTTACTGTCACTAAAGCAGCACTCTAGCGCCCCCTGTAGTTTAGCAGTGAGTGTTACAGGAGCAAAACTACACAGAATAATTATGCCTACACGCAGCACTGACAGGTGTGTAACACACAGCGTGTCTTATGTTCTGGAGGACGTCACATCACTCGCACGCTTTCACCCGCCACAATGCAGAGTCGTTACCACACCCACATCCGGCGCAGATCTCCACACAGGAACCGAGTCGGGTTAGGAGTCTGTCAGTTAGTCCGGAGAAAGAGAAACCTGCACGCTGTCTTTATAGAGGAGGAAGACGACTCGAGTGAACTAGGAAATGACTGACATGAGCAGCAGAAGTGTACGAGCGCATCATTAGTCACACACTGACTCACAGCCTCGGACAAACAGTGTGCAGGTTTCTCTTGCTGACTGAGAAATCAGGAGAGGAGTTAAGAGTGAGTGTGTGTGTGTGTGTGTGTGTGTGTGTGTGTGTGTGTGTGAGAGAGACGTTAGATCCACGCTGTGATTCCGGAGTCCGTTGTTAAAACCCGATCATTTTCTCAACGTAACCCATCTGAGTTCTGGTAATTACACCTGACAAGAAGGAACCAATCAGAGTGGTAGAGTGACATCACTGTGAGTACCAGCCAATAAAGAGAGAAGTTTTTTTTTTTAAGAGGCGGGGTTAGAAGACCCAGGGCGACCGAGTGGGCGAGGCACCTTATGAATTATTCGTCTCCACAGGGCTTTGGTCAGCCCAGAGACTGCAGGCCACACCTACAGCCAAAAAGGGGGAGGTTACACAGGGATATGCTCCGCCCTCTTAACAGGGGACAACCAGCGTGGTTTGCAATGTTGTGTAATAAAGTATAAATAAAAAACTCCACACACACACAAGCACTTTTCATTGCAGGTATCTGTTCCATTCTGTGTACACATGCTTGTGTGCATGACAACATTCACATGCAACAAACAAGTACACACACACACACACACACAGCATGTGCTTCATGCAACTATCCAGGACTTCCTTTCCTCAGAAGAAGTGACTCAATTCAGAGCAGCTACTTACCATAAAAGCCAGCTGGGATTCCTTTAAGGGCAAAGTAAAAAGGTGAGCTACTCCAACACACACACACACACACACACACACACACACACACACACACACACACACACACACATCCTATTCTAGTTCCTGGTGTAACTGATCATCCATAACCACACACACACAATCACTCTGTAATTCCACCTCTGCTGCTCTAGAGGGAGCCACTCACCTGCAGGACCAGTTGGTTCTCCTTACGCAGCACAGACAGCAAGTCAGACAGAGCGGATTAGATTAGAGGTGATACAGAAGCAGAGGGAGAGAGAGAAGGAGGGGGGGAGTGAGAGAGAGAGAGAGAGAGAGAGAGGTTACTCTACCTCTATTGGGTCTCTAAACTCATCATCAGGCTCCGCCTCCTCAGCCTCCTCCACACTTCCTGGTGAAAGATCCTGCACAGAGACACAATAACAGACTTCTCTGTGTACTCCTTGTACACTCACAAGCCCCGCCCCCTTTTCCTGCTAAACTACTGTTTTCTGGGCTGTATTTGCATACTGGAACCTGATTGGCTATTTTATAGTTTACGATGCAATGACAAGTAGTTCAAATTTTGCTTTAAGATAACAACCCCCCCCCCTCTTTCTCTCTCTCCCCCCCTCTCTTTCTCTCTCTCTTCCCCCCCTCTCTCTGTTGCTCTCTCTCTCTCTCACCTCCAGACTGGTGGGAGTAGGAGTTTGGTCTAACAGATGGCTCGGGTCTGGGTCGCTCTTTTCTGTGTCTCCTTCTGCAGGCTGGACTGGAGATGAACGGAACAAGTCCTTTAGCTGCCACACAACTACACACACACACACACACACACACACACACACACACACACACACACACACACACACACACAGTCAGCATAATGCAACATGATCATTTAATACTACACTCACTCCAATTTTATACTGTAAAAGTGTGTTTGTGTGTGTGTGTGTGTGTGTGTGTGTGTGTGTGTGTGTGTTCAGACAGACCCCTACAAAAGTCTTTGTTCCAGATGAAGAGGGTGCTGTTGATGAGAGACAGACTCCAGCCTACAGGTGCCATGTACAGCAAACACACAGTCATCAGGAGGAGGCCGTAAAACCTGCACAGAGCCACAGAAACAGAGCAGCTGCTCTTTTTGCCCCTCATGTATACAGAATCCCCCAGCAGGTGTCAGGCAGTGTGTGTTACTCACGCAGAGGAGGCTACATGACTCTCCCAGTACAAGACCTTATACACAGACTCTGCGTATACACACGCCTGGGTCAGGAACTCATCCAGCCTCTTTAATCTGAAACCCAAACACACACACACACACGTAACATCTTCACCTTTCTGCTTAACACTAGACCTGTACACTAACTTCCTGACCTCACTAAGATGGCTACTTACAGGCCCTTAACCTCCATCATTGCTTCCTGGCGACTCATGTGGACGGTCTGAAGCTCTCTGCGCTGCACTGCGTAGTGACTCTTTTTCTCCACAGATGTGTCACTGCCATCGTGCTGGCAACGATCACCAAGGTAACCAAGCACAGCAGGGACAGAGAATGCCATCAGGAACACAGAGAACCAGACCACTGGGAAGAATAAAACAAGACAAGAAGCCATATTTTTATATCCTTGCAGTATGTTATGTATCTGTCAATCCTGGTGAAGGTGGCTGTTTCAGCGTCTGTCAGTCACAAGAAAGAAGGCGTGGCTACCGAATTATTACTTAGGCCTCACCTTCACTCAGTGTGAGGAAGAGGACGTTCAGTAGGATGCAGAAGAAGAGAGAACACAAAGGCATTCTCCACCTACACACACACACACACACACACACACACACACACACACACACACACACACCACAAAAAAATTTTAGCATGTCATTCATGAGTCTGTTCACTTTACTAAAAAACTCATTAGTCACCCACCCGAGTAAATAGCGCAGCACCTCCACCACATCTGTAACCGGTTCCAGAAAGATGGCCATGCGCTTGTAAGAGACCACCATATTGAATAGGTCAAAGGTCGCGGTCCGAGGGCTAACCAGGTCAGACGTGCTGTCCGGTGATGACGTGTCTTTACTGGACATCCGGCTCGGCTCTGTTCGCTCTCCTGTGGCAGGTGGAGCCTCCTGACTGCTCACCTGCATCCTCTCACTCTATCGCTGTTCAGTTAGTGCTGGAATGACTGGATTTTGAGCTACATCAGGGGCGCATACACACAAACACACACACACACACCCACACACACACACACACACACACACACACACACAGACAGACACATAGACAGACACACGCATAGACAGACACACGCACACACGCATACACACACACAGACAGACAGACAGACAGACAGACACACACACACGCATACACACACACAGACAGACAGACACACACAGACACACGCATACACACAAACACAGACAGACACACACACATACGCATACACACACCACACACACACACACACACACACACACACAGACAGACAGACAGACAGACAGACACACACACACACACACACACACACACACACACACACACACACACACACACACACAGACAGACACACACACACACACACACAGACAGACACACACATTTTTATGTGATTTTCACCATAACGTAAGTGAGACACAAATCCCTGAGACTCACATAACCACATATTTATTAATATAAACATTAAGAAACAGTTACTATACAGAGATGTATAGTAACTGTTTCTTAATGCGATCTTGGCAAACCTAAATATTGTGATACCAGAATTTTGTGTCTGTAAAAACTGTTATAAAAGTAATAATAATAATAATAATAATAATAATAATAATAGACACTTCTCAGTATCCAGTTCCTCTTCCTAGCTTTAGCTCGTTAGCATCTTCGACGTTGCAGTTTATTGTGTTTATTTACCTTTTCTCGTGTTTTCACGCTGTTAAGCGCAGTGTGTGAGAGATTTGCACCTCATCCGCCATCCAAAAGTCTCCGACGAGGTTTATAATTTATATCAATCCACTTAAAAGACAAAGTAAACAACGGTTCATTCCAGAGTGCCAAACTACTTCCGCATAGCGCAGGCTGCCGTGTCGATCGCCAGACCAGGATAAGAGCTTCAATCAGATTACACAATCAAACACTGATAGCATCGATTTGACCTTGGATCAAATGTTCCACCTTTTTGCTGTTGGTTGAGATGTTTACGATAGAAAGTAAACCTTTTGGTCTAACGTGTCAGTGATAACAAAGTCCTAGCATGTGCAGATTTATAGGTGCAATAGTTTACTTGCTTACTAGTATAAATAATGTGGAACATTTTGTAGAGGTTATTTATCTAAATAACGGTGTCCTGTGTGAGAGGGTTGTGTGGAAACGTGGTCACATGATGGTTTCCTCAGCTGATACTCACAGCATCACATGTTCCTTTTGTGTAGGTTTCAATAATCACACACACACACACACACACACACACACACACACACACACACACACACACACACACACACACACACACACAGAGAGAGAGAGAGAGAGAAACAGACACACACACACACACAGAGAAACAGACAGACAGACAGACAGACAGACACACACACACACACACACACACAAATAGACTTACAGACATAGACACACTCACAGACAGACAGACAGACAGACAGACAGACAGACACACACACACACACACACACACACACACACACACACACACACACACACACACACACACACACACACACATCAGTTATCTGAGTAACAGTGTGCATCAGACCAGCATGATGTTTACACAGCACCACCACCTAGAGGTCCTTCATGACATTCTTTACAATAATATTCTAAACATTAAACACAAATATTCTACACTTACAGTAGCTCTGAAACTTTTATTATACTTTCTAAATTATTTTGTGTAAGTTAGCTGATAGTTGTCATAAATAACAAGTGCATTTGTCACAGCAACGTTTTATTTCGACACACTTTACTTCTGCAAAATAAGTCACTGATTAAATGACGGATGTAAAACTGTAAATCTGATGTAAGGCTGCTTAACGCAGCAGTGCAGACGTGGGCGGGGCTTATTCATATTAAATATTTAGAGATGCTTTCAGATCGTTTTTTTCATTTGTTTGTACACGCACACACACACACACACGGATTTTAAAACAGATGAAAACAGTTAATTGCTCTACAGAATTGTTTTGACTGATATCAAATTATAATTTTATTACAGTTCATTTACACGGCACGTGGTCTAACATGCTTAAAATATTTATTTGCACACGTTTTATGGATTTTATAAGTGTTTCCCTACGAGCTCGACCCTCTTTCTCTGTACAACATGTCACATCTGTCACTCTGCAGGAATGAAGATCAGCGCCAATGACGTCAATGAAAATGACACCTTTTTTTTCTCTTTTTTCATTCTCTGTACACTAACGCTCACGGAGAGCTGCGCTGTGATTGGTCAGAAGTAGTAAAGGTAGGTGGGTCTTAACGTAATCCGAGTTCTCTGATTGGATAACGACGTGTTGAACGTAAGCGGAAGAATTGTGGCTTGAAAAAAAAAGAAGAAAAAAAACAACAAAAAACTGATCCGCAGAAACACTAAAACACACACACACACACACACACACACCCCGAGTTGAATCTCCCAAACTCAGTAATACAGAGGATTTTAAAGATCCAGCCGCTTCCGGATGATACAGCCGTGATTAAGGAGGATAAAAATCACCATCAGGACACTAAACGGTTAGTCTGTACTTCTCTGTATTCATGCATATGTTTTCTTTTTATTTCCTACACAGCGTTAACTCATGCATGAGTGTGTGTGTGTGCACTAATAATAATAACATAATAATCCACCGTGAACAAAGTTACACTTAGTTACAGACACCTAACGACGCGTCCGTCTTAAACCAGCTGCATAACGACGGTTTGTGTCTCGCGTTCACGACGCGTCCATTTAACGACAATATTAAACTGAAGTAAAGGTGGAGATTATAGGAGCAGTAAATACAGTGAACAGCTGCGCACGTGCCCGCCTGCTGACGTCACCGCCACGACACAAACGTTAATGTCACTGTTACACCGGTCAGTTGCTGCAACGTCGCTTTCACGTCGTTTATTAACCCCGTCGAATTAGTTTCCTTTCCTTTCTCTCATCCCTTATTTGCTTACTTACTTACTTACTTACTTACTTACTTACTTACTTACTTACTTATTTTTCTTCTACGCGCACGTAGAGCGGTAAAGACTGCAGTGCGTCGGCGTGACGTCATCACGCAGTCTGCAAAAAAAGGCGTACGTTAGAAACACGTAAGCGGCTGAACGATGACGTAAGTTGCAGTGACGTCATCACGCAGCTTAGTAACGGTTTTCTGCACAGACGTAGAAACCAAAACAAAACAAGCAGAAAGATTAATTAATTAATTACGGATCAGTTTGGAATGAGTTCATCTTTATCATAGGGAGAGAGAAAAAAAACATTATTTTTGGATGATATAAAATAATGATGTCATATTAACCAGAGATGGGGACTCGAGTCATATGACTTGACTCGAGTCAGACTTAAGTCACAAATTTGAGACTTGCTTGATAAATATTTAAAAAAGACTCGACTTGACTTTGACTTGACATTCATGATTTGAGACTTACTTCTGACTCGCACATGTGTGACTTACTCCCTCCTCTAATATGAACTAATAATAATAATAATAATAATAATAATAATAATAAAAATAATAATAATTTACTGTGAGCTCATATTCTCCTGTGATATGGAGCTGTGTATTACACCCACACATAATCTCTGATCTCCAGTTTAGTCGTCATGAAAACATGAGTAAGAATAAAGACTCTTACTGTGGCTACGTGCGAAAATGTCAACTTCGGTGTGTAATATTATACAGATGCTCTATTAGCGTGGTTAAGGAGACACCGCAGGATTATCGGGATCGTTTATCAGTGTCGTTCTTCAGGATGTAGTCAGATATAACACACTCTTGTGTGTAAACCTGCTGCAGTGTTTATTTTACATTTCAGTCAGGACACGTGGTGTTTTTAAGCCTCTGTGGTGTGTTCAGGTCACCGAGGTAGCGATTAGTGGTGTTTTTAATGGCCTGAGTAGCTCTGATTAACTCCTGCTTGTATTTCCAACACACATGTAATTAACACAGAACGGCGAACAGGACGTGCAGTTAGACGCAGTCAGAAAACTGGAAGGAAAGAAACCAAACACACACGTATTTAGAAACTCTGTTCTCTAGAAGGTGAAGTATGTTCATTCCCTCGCCTGTATTTTAACCTGGTTGTAATTTGCTCATTAATTGGTGTGTTTCCTGTAGCAGTGATACTCCAGGATTAATGGGATGTTTGTATGTTTAGTGCTGAGTGTGTGGATTATATAGTATAATCTAGTATAACAACGCTTTTTGTTTTTCTCTACAAACCATCAGGAAGCTGAATGTATTGTAGGTTTGTTCACTCTTGCACCTTCAAGGTTTCATGTTTAAGCTTGTGTTTTTATTCTTTATCATTTATTTGGGAGCTTCTTTTATTCCAGAGTCTTGCTTGAACGTACAACACAACCTTTAATCTCACAACCTTCTTGTCATCTCCAAGATGAAAACGTTTTCTGAAGCCCCGCACCTTTAACTCTTTGCCCCCTCAGAGCTGCGGATGGAGGAGGTCGGTGTCAGTGCTGCTGCAGTGCTGCCCGGAGCACCTCAGCCCACCTTCTGTCGGACCTCCGCCTCCGATCGCCGCATGCGCAAGTCGGGTTCCGCCAACATCTTCCAGGGGGTGAACCTGCGGCAGCTCAGGCGCCTCTTCCACTCTGCTGGGGAACCGGACGCTGAGCAGAAAGCCAGACAGGTTTGGAGGAACCGGAGAAGAACCGATGGAGACGAAGAGGATGGGGATGGAGATGAGGTCTCGGATAAGGAGGAGGATGAAGGGCTGGCACAGGCACTGGTGGGGCTCCGGGTGAGGGCGAGGACCCGCAGTGGGATCAGAGCAGAGACCAGCAGAGGGGTCCGAGCAGTCGGCCACAGCAGGTCAGAGACGTGATATAGAAAGGTTTGACAAACAAAGCAATAAAATCTCACTGTATATTTTCTATACTTTTTTTAAAATAAGTTACACACCTTAGAAATCTTTTTATTTTTGATAAACACCTTAACATTTTTAAGATTAAGATTTTTTTTACATAAATGTCCCTCATTTTTACATTAAATAATCAAAGGGTTTATTTTTGCAATGCCCTCATACATGACTTTTCAGTGGCAGCTTGTCAGGAAGCCTGTACACCGTCATTTAGCTACATCGTCGATTGGAGACATGTAGAAAAGTTGTGGTGATATTTTTGGCCTATCATCCAGCTCCTGTGGCTCCTTTTACCTTTTTTTAAAATTATTTTTGAGTGAAAACAGAAGCACGTGTCGTAACACCTTTAGTGCTCGGAACACTAAAGCACAAAAAAATCTTGGTTTTAGTGGAGCTTGTTAGTTTTACTTTTAGAATAGTTTTTCGTTTTCTAAAAATATTGTTGAATCGTGATGATTATTAAAATCCCGATGTTATTGTATGCATCATGTTGGTGACGTCATGCTGCTGGGATTCGATGTGGTGATGGTTTTCTTTCCAGAGCGAGCGAGCGGACGCCATCGGAGGTCCCGGCCGACACCGATGCCAAGTCATGTGACCCAGCGAAAGAGGAAGAGATGGGGACGACGTGGAGCCGGGACGAGAAAGATCCGGAGCGCTACCTGCACCGAATACGTCACTGACACCGCAGCTCGCTAAGCTCAAACAACACCGAACGACACGATGTAGCCGCAACACTAAACTCAACCTCAGCTACCATCAGGGAGCTAAAACGTGAACACTAAGATGGAGAGACACTACAGAGCTGCTGCTCACGTGTGTTTACTGCAAAACTACATCACGCTGCTGCTGCTGCTGCTGCAACAAATAAAAAAAAAGAGAAGAACTAAAGATAGAAGACACGTTCCACACGCTGACATTCACTACAATTCCCAAATCGTCGCTGCATTACGATGTTACGAGTCCCAAATCAGATGCTGGTCCAAATTCATCTAGAGGTTAAAATGCTGCTCAAACAATATTATGACAAGGAAAAAAATAAATAGTAGAAAAACAACATGGTTGCAGCACTTCGGTGCTTGGACCCCTAACTACCTCGTTACACCACATCTGTCGAATTTCTTTTTAATCAGTTGCTCTGTTTAAATGAATCATCAATGAAACACAGTGAGTTTTTGATTCGCAAACGTCCATATTTTGAATATTGACACAGCAAAAGGAAAAATAACCGATAATTTACAATCTGACTCCGACACGGAACCCTATTGAAGCGCGTCTGGTTATTTTTTACCTCAGGATATGTCATATTTGGAAAGAAATACGTATTTGGGTTCCATATCGTGCAATTATGATCATCATTCTTAAAGTAACGTGTTGCCACAGAATCTTTTTTTAATCGGGCAGCGTCACTCTAAAACGTCTCCGTGTGGACGCGTCTGAGTCGGATCACCTGGTCGTACTTGAGCTTCATCATCGTCTTCTGTAGCAATACATTTAGCAACATGTGCTCCAGCGTTCAGGAAATTTTGTTGATGATGATGAAGAATATGCATCGAAGAGTAAATCACTCATTCTTCCACATTACAGTGTTTTATCACCGAAAACGGTTAATACACTCTGACTGATTATGTTGAGCAGTGTAGCGTGGAGAAATAAAATTTAGCTTCACTCTAGGTTTTTTGCTCTATTGTAAATTGAAATATATTAACATCACTCTAATAGGAAATGTAGCTGCGGTGTTATCCCGGGTTCTTCAGGAGGTCGAGGTTTGTGTCAGTTCCTGAGAACAAGAACTCATTCAGGACGCTAAGAATTACAGTATGCCCATTTCTTTGGAGTATTTACATTAGCCAGTGTAGATTGTTTTAATTTAATGAAGGTGTTTCAAAGAATCATCATTTTGCCACCAGTGGATTATGGGTATTCCTCAAGGCTATGTCATTAGTCCGCTATTGTTTTAAACCGTTATATTATTTTAAGCCAGTGTAGCAAACTAAGAGGACAAAAACTAAAAAGACAACACTAAGAGGACAAAAACTAAAACTACACTACAACACCATGGGCCACAAAGCGACACTTCACTAATCGACTCCACCATGTGATTTTTACCGAAGAGTCTGGAAAATATGGTGTAAATCTGATATTAGATTCTAAAGTATAGTTAGAAAAGTGTTTTATATGGATCCAGTGTTTAAAATCATTACAGTAATATAAACACAGCACTCTAAGTGTGTTATCACTAGAGTTCTTCACTTCTTTGCTGTTTTTTTTATATATATTTGTACTCTATAGCTCCACTATGTATGGTATTATTTATGTGTGTATTTATGTGCCACGTTGTGATTTAGCCATTTGTGATTAATGTGCAATTAAAAACCAAACATAACCAACCAATCAAGCTTCTGGGAACCATTTACTGTTTCGGTTACAGCGTATATTTTCTGGCTAAATTACATTACGTACAAATTTATACAGTGCATCATACATCGCCATGACATTGTTAGGGTCAGTTTCTTTATATCATTGAAGAAAACATAATGCTAATAAAAAAAACATTATTAAATAATAATAAAAAAACTGGGAAAAAACAGGGAGTTTTTCTGCACATGCTCAGTCAGCATCAGAGAGATGCATGCGTGTGATGGAGAAAATACAGAATGTGGAATAAAATGTAAGACTCTGGAGAATGCAACAGAAGTTTGCAAAGATCTTAAAACAACAAAAAAAAAGGTGTGCGTGTGAGAGAGCGAGAGAGAGAGAGAGAGAGAGAGAGAGAGAGAGAGCAAGAAGGAAAATCTCTACACAGAAGTCTGGCACTGTTGTCAGTTACACACGTTTTAGGTTCAGTGGTTATGGACATGCACTTCTTCCTCCAAACCACCAGAGGGAGACAGTGCAGGTAAGAGAGAACTGCACGGTTACATGCACGTCCATCACCAGTGTGATTATAGTATAATGGGGTGAGTTGTGTGTGTGTAGATGTGCAATCAGTGTTGCAGGTCAGTGTACATATATTAAAGTAATGTTCCAAGAATCACAGATTTGATTCTGGGAGGGGAAAAAAAAGGCTAAAAGGAAGTGGATCCTCTGCTTCGGTCATTCAAACATTGTCTCTTTCCCAAAATGCAGTTCATGCGGAAGAGCAGCATGTCTCGGGTTAGCTCCGCCCACCACCCAGGGTACGCATCACCACCATGTGAAAAACGGTCGTCTGCTCTGGAAACTTTGCGTGTAGGACTCGCTGTTGGCACGCTGCGGCGCCCGAGCCGTCTCCACGATCACGGGGGGCATCTCAACCAGCTGCAGGGGGGATTTACTGTCCTTCAGGGCCTGAGTCAGGTTCAGGATCTGAGAGAGAACCGAAAAACATTTAACACCACCTGAGAATGTGCTGACACGCTCGCCTTCCACTTTATTAGGAACACCTACAGCTTCACGCAGTTAACTGATCAACCAATCGTGTAACAGCACATTGAAGAATCCCAGGAAAATCCCAGGAAAGTCCCAGGACATAAGCAGGTTGTGAAATATTCAAACCAGCATGACAGTAACAACCATATGGAGTTTTCAGCATGACACAGCATGAATGTGAACTTATCTGTGTGAGAGAGAGGTACTGACCTGTCCTCTCATTACTGAGATCTGTTTGTGAAATTGGCCTCTGTCAAAACCGGGATCTTTCTGCAACACACACACACACACACACACACGATTTTAAATACTTTTATTAGATTTTAGTCTGATGATTTATACTTGCTGGTAATGCCATGTGTGTGAGATGTCTGTCACACGTATCCTACGGTGGTTTGTGCACCGTGTGCAAATCATGACTGACTAGTTCTAAAGCTACCAGTTACAACTCGACTTGATAAGCAGAGCTTTGGATCTGATGCCTTACCTTGTTCTAACTAATTTAAATAAAGTGAGAAAAGTCTTGCTGACGCTCAGCGCTCCTCTTACTGATCGAATCTGGATGAAAGGTAGTTAGGACTGAGTGACAGTGTGTATGTGGTGTGTGTGTGTAGTGTGTATGGACCTTAAAGAGCTCGTACAGGTCCTCCTCCAGGTCCTTGATGAAATTGGGGTCAGACAGTTTGGGCAAGACGAGTTCTTTGATCTCCTGAGAGAACGGCACCTTCGCCTGAACCAGCCACGCCCAGTAGAACGGGTCTACAGACAAAACGGACAGACAAAACAGTCTGTGATGTTCTGTAGCACTGAAGTGTGTCGGGTTCTGCTGGAACGTCAAGGATTATAACTCTAACTGTGTGATTTGTAGAATTGTGGTAGGTCAGTAGGTGCTAGTCAGATTCGTGTGATTAGTCAGTGTAGATGCGTGTGATCAGTCAGTGTAGATAGCTGTGAATAGTCAGTGTAGATGCGTGTGATCAGTCAGTGCAGATGCGTGTGATCAGTCAGTGCAGATGCGTGTGATCAGTCAGTGCAGATGCGTGTGATCAGTCAGTGCAGATGCGTGTGATCAGTCAGTGCAGATGCGTGTGATCAGTCAGTGTAGATGCGTGTGATCAGTCAGTGTAGATGCGTGTGATCAGTCAGTGTAGATGCGTGTGATCAGTCAGTGTAGATGCGTGTGATCAGTCAGTGTAGATGCGTGTGATCAGTCAGTGTAGATAGCTGTGAATAGTCAGTGTAGATGCGTGTGATCAGTCAGTGTAGATGCGTGTGATCAGTCAGTGTAGATGCGTGTGATCAGTCAGTGTAGATGCGTGTGATCAGTCAGTGTAGATGCCTGTGATTAGTCAGTGTAGATGCGTGTGATTAGTCAGTGCAGATGCGTGTGATTAGTCAGTGTAGATGCCTGAGAATAGTTAGTGTAGATGCCTGTGATCAGTCAGTGTAGATGCCTGTGATCAGTCAGTGTAGATGCCTGTGAATAGTTAGTGTAGATGCCTGTGATTAGTCAGTGCAGATGCGTGTGATCAGTCAGTGTAGATGCGTGTGATCAGTCAGTGTAGATGCGTGTGATCAGTCAGTGTAGATGCCTGTGAATAGTTAGTGTAGATGCCTGTGATTAGTCAGTGGAGATGCGTGTGATTAGTCAGTGGAGATGCGTGTGATCAGTCAGTGTAGATGCGTGTGATCAGTCAGTGTAGATGCCTGTGAATAGTTAGTGTAGATGCCTGTGATTAGTCAGTGGAGATGCGTGTGATTAGTCAGTGGAGATGCGTGTGATTAGTCAGTGCAGATGCGTGTAATCAGTCAGTGTAGATGCGTGTGATTAGTCAGTGACATGTGATGCTTGTGCTGAATGCTCCTTAGCTTACAGGCTCTCCAGGAATCTGGGTGTTTAAGGGGAAATGCCAGGCCGTTATCAATGGCTGCTATTTTAATGATGGGGTCCTTCACCACCACCCAGTCACTGTCCTATAGGACACAAACACACACACGATCAACATCAGAAATAAAATCATTCAAAATTCTACTTTAAACCAGAAAGAAAAATCTTCACCCTGTTCCCTGACGTGTCCATGGGGCAGTCGTACTTTATGAGCCAGTTGTCGTTGCCTCGATCTGCAGGATTACAGACAAACACACACTTTACAACACACAGGGTTTAGTACAATAATCGTGTGCTCTGATGCTACAGCCATGTGTAATCAAGCACATCTGTGGGAATAAAGCACAAACTAATCTGAGGAAATGAATATCACAATTATAACGGGATTAAACGTCTATTAAGAGGAGATCATATGAACCCTGATCCTGTGATACGAATCACCAGGAATATCATCAATGTTTTTGTGTAATAAACTTGCTATGTAAATGATAGGCAAATGAGGCTACATAGTGGGTAATGATATGCAAATTATGTTTGATTACAGGGCCAATGTGCAGACTTTGGTTTCTACATGGGAAAAAAAAATCAGGAGTGTTAAATCCAGACTTTCCTTTTCCGAGGGTTTCAGGTTAAAAAAACAAAAAAAACAAAACAGTTCTGATGGATTAAGTGCCAGATTGGTGTAAATATTTATCCTTTATTTCTGTAAACATGTTGTTTACTATCTGGCTGCTGTACAGTAGGTACCCGTGTTCCTGATGATGTAGTCCAGCACCACGAGCCTCTCGAACTGGAGCTGGAGCTGCCGGTTGTTGTTTTCGGGTAACGGCTCGGCCTCGAACTTCCGCAGCCAGAAATCTGCGTCTTTATAACCATCTACGAAGAGCTGGAAAGAGCCGACCTGAATCGGAGAAACAGATAAATCGTTTATAAAAGACTTTTCTTGAGGACAACAGGAGGCACCGTGAGCTACGGACAAAACAGGATGGAGGGTAGAGCTCTGAGTCGGACTCTGTGTTACAGCTGGGAAATAACCGAGTGCTTAATAACCACCATGTTTGTGTGTGTGTGTGTGTGTGTGTGTGTGTGTGCATGTGTGTGTGTGTAAAGGCTCACCTTGGGCGGCAATCCAATTCTGTGGAAACGCTGCCCTACTTTCGGCACTTTCTCCAGGGCGAGTCGCTTCCCCCGAGACTTCACCCTGTCTATGGCACTGTAGTTAAACGTCTCACTCGCTAAATACACCACCTGACACATACACACACACACACATCTTAGTTTGAATGTGTGTACATACAAGCACACCACTTGAGGCAGATGTACATATGTGTGTTCAAATGTGTGTGATGTACAAGGGACAGTAAGTCAAATGTCACAATACATGTCGAAAAAAATGTTTGTGTGTGTGTGTGAGAGAGAGAGAGAGAGAGAGCGGTAAAGCTGATGCTATCAGCAGGAAGTGAAAAAGCTGACTGAATAGAGAAACCATTCAACCCCCAAACTACAGAACTACAGGGCCTAGTTCCATTTACCACACACACACACACACACACACACACACACACACACACACACACACACACACACACACACACACACACACACAAACATGCGTGCTCACTATTGTCATGTGTATTTGTGATGCTAAATGAATCGTGTGCTTATTTATAGACGTGCACTGGATAGTTGATTAAATATATATTGGTGTGTGTGTGTGTGTGTGTGTGTGTGTGTGTGTGTGTGTGTGTGTGTGTGTGTGTGTGTGTGTGTGTGTGTGTGTGTGTGTGTGTGTGTCTGACCCTGGTCCTTGGCACGATGTTGAGCTCCAGTTTCTGGTCCATCAGGCTTGCTCCAGCCTCAGACAGGTAGCCCTGATTGAGGACGAGGCAGTCTCGACCGAAGCAGCAGGGACAGCACAGCTTCTGCAGCCACTTTGTCCACTTGGGGTTCAGCTGACCGTACGGTTCCTCGTTCTTCGGCTTGAACACACCGATGATCTTCTGCTCCACACAAACACAAACACGCTTCAGAAGATCTATTATAAATAATGTACGTACTGTCTATTCACTGCATGACTGAACACACACACCAAAAGAAACCTCTCCTCAGCTCATAAACTCCTACTCAGGTACATGGGATGGTCCCATAAACTCCTACTCAGGAACATGGGATGGTCCCATAAACTCCTACTCAGGAACATGGGATGGTCCCATAAACTCCTACTCAGGAACATGGGATGGTCCCATAAACTCCTACTCAGGAACATGGGATGGTCCCATAAACTCCTACTCAGGTACATGGGATGGTCCCATAAACTCCTACTCAGGAACATGGGATGGTCCCATAAACTCCTACTCAGGTACATGGGATGGTCCCATAAACTCCTACTCAGGTACATGGGATGGTCTTGTGAACTCCTACTCAGGTACATGGGATGGTCTTCTGAACTCCTACTCAGGTACATGCTCTCAGCTCCTGAACCTTGCCTTTAAATGAGTATCTCTAAAAATCTGCTTCATCTTTAACACCGACTCTACAGTAAAATATAAATATGTTCATTACACACAAACAGCGTCCGTGTTTTTCCACCACACTCTGTAGCTAGGACGCACGGAGGCTGAAAACGAGATCGTCCAGAGCTCTGACTTCCCACTTCTGAGGTAAATCTGAAGCCACATTAGCTCTCTTACTTCCTTATGCGCTGCAGTGTATGTAACATTCCTGGCTAATACACATGACTCCATTCTGACTCAATATACCCAGTTTGTACGTCGTGTCCTTATAATCTCCGGTCAGTCGTACGGTTCTTCTAAAAATTAAGCCTATTGTTAAGCCATCGCTCGATGGTTTTAAAATATAGATTTATGATAGGATCAAATCTTAGGATATCTACACTGACTGGCCAGATGTTTGTGCACCCCTGACCATCACATACGCTGTTCTTCACCAAAGTCTGATCACACAATTGTACAATTGTCTTTAACTTGATCATTTCTCTTCACTGGAATTAAGAGACTCAGACACTGTTCCATCATGACAATGTCCCTGTGCACAAAAGCAGCTCCATGAAGATCTCCATGGTGTGGAGGAGGTGAAGGTTGGAGTGAAGAACTCGAGTGTCCTGCACTGAGCCCTGACTCATCACCTTTCGTGAATTCACTGTCCTGGAAATCAAAAGTCCCTGATCCGAGAGCGCATGTAACAGATGTGCTGCCGTACATGTTCTGTTTGTTATCTGATAAAACACTCACTCATTTACAGACTGGTAGCTGAAACAGCATGCTTGATTCTGATTGGTTGTAAATTTGGTGCACTCACAATCCAGATGGGTTTAAAAAACAACCAGAGCCCGTGACGTCATCTGCTACACCGAAGACAGACGAGATAATAGTGTAGTGTCAGTAAAGCCAGTGGGTGGGATTTAGAGGTCACATGGACACAACTGGGCACATGTAGATCTGACACTGAACGCTTTAATCTAATCATGTCTACAGAAGCGCTGATCTATTAGATCTGTGAAGCTGTAACTATTAGAAGAAGATGATGAAGAAGAAAGTTTTTCCCCCAAGCGTTTTGGTCAGTGATGCATACCGTGTTGTTGCGAAAAGTTGAAAGATCCCATTGTGAGTATTGCAGCAGGTTACAGGAAAGCTTAAAAATAACATCATGTTTTAACACTGAGTGAAAGCAGTGTGTCCGGATCTTCCCGTAATTCAGTGCAGCTAATTGCAACACCACGGTCCGATATTAGTCACATAATCACACGACACGACAATCTGACAAAGAGGTCAAATCTCTTTTAGACCGTTATTTAGAACACGATTCCAAAAAAGAGATTTCGTCCAATCAAAGACAGCCTGTTAGTACGGCAACCAATGGTATCTCTGGCCAAATTAAAACAGCATAGCAACAGCATAGCAACAGGCAGCTGATTGGATGTTGGTTAATATTAAACAGATACTGTATGCAGACTGTCAGATTCTTCGTCCGGCTTTTCGTCAGTTCATTCTTGCAGTTTTTCTTCTTGAACTGTGTTGGTTTCGAGCAGCGACGGTGATCTGCTGCCTTTTATTGAGGTTTTACATTAGATTAATATCAGTCACATCAAGTTGGAGGCGTCTTCATGTTGACTACAGATCCATGACAAGGCTATAACAACTAATGACCATATTTAATATATCTGGGATCTGCATTTTCACAGTATCTGTTTCCTAAAACTCTTTAAAATGCTTAAGATCCGGTGCTCTGCATTACTTCTGCCTGCTCATCGACCACATGACTGCAGTCTGAGCAAATCGGATTTGGTCAGTTACACAGTGGGGAATAAATACGATTAGCAGTACACTCTGATTTCTCTCTCTCTCTCTCTCTCTCACACACACACACACACACACACACACACACACACACACACACTTCATCATATATATGGAGCTTGTGGGTCTTTAGCAAACACTTACTAGAACAGAACAGAAACAGAAGCTAAGGATTTAAACAAAACACATTCTGGACAGTTCCAGAACCTCCCGCTCATTAGGAGCTTCTGAGAAGTTTTAAATGTCCAATCACACAAATCCTGGGGATGAGCAAAAGAATTCCAGATGTTTCTACATCCTTCACAACTTATTAGTTTCCCAAAATTTGGCCTCATGAGAAGTTCCAGAAAATGTGTGAATCTGGAGCAGGGCTGGGCGATAAAACGATAACGATATGTATCGCGATAGACACGTGATCGATGTGAATAAAAAATGTGTTCGATAAAACGTTCGATATTTTTTTAATCCCTCGTCAGAAGAAAACAGAGGTTGCATTAACAAAGGCACTCACTCTCTGGTAACCTAGCAACGTAGGGAGTAACACACTAACAGCCAATCATGTAATGGTATCGCTTTTGTGTTTTATATTACAGATATATATCAGTCTACCTCAGTTTTATTTAGGTTTAAAAAACACTGCACATATCTTTAAACACTTTATTCACCAGAAAATGAACAGCTAGTGAACTCCCTCGCACTAAACTTGCACTAAATTCTCTGGTTTCTCTGTTTATATTTAACACTTTGCACTATTTTATT
>NC_062535.1:16707519-16717519 GCF_022655615.1 Tachysurus fulvidraco | reverse complement strand
TGTGTGTGTGTGTGTGTGTGTGTATGAGTGTGTGGGTATGAGTGTGTGTATGTGTGTGCACGAGTGTGTGTATGAGTATGTTTGTATGTGTGTGTATGAGTGTGTGTGTATGAGTGTATGAGTATGTTTGTGTATGAGTGCGTACGAGTGTGTGTATGAGTGTGTGTGTGTGTGTGTGAATAGATGATACCCCAGGATGTACCACATACTAGAAGGCTGTATATAAAGTAAACGATATAACAGAATCATGTATTTAAATATGATCTGGTTTTCTTTTGGGCCTTAATGTGTTTGTCTCTTTATTATTTACATCATCATGTATCTCTTGTTTCATGTATGTATGTATGTATGTATGTATTTATTTATTTATTTATTTATTTATTTAATCAATCAATCTTGATTTCCAGCGCTTTATTTGTACGTTTATTGGATCCCTGTGTGGTGTTTATTTGTTCGATGGCACACATTTAATCCCCTCAGTTAAGTTCACTGGAAATAGCTGTGTTGTTTATCCACAACAAAAATGGCGCCCGGAGCATACTATGTTCAGCCAGGCGACCAATCAGAAATCAGTGTGGCTCTGTGACTAATAGCCAATCAGAGCTCCCAGAACTCTTCTTGAAAACATGTCGCCCATGAAGCTGTGTGTTCCAGGCAAGTGAATGTCTTAAACACTTCTATTCTGTGTTTGGTGTTACGTTTAGCGGCTGGAATAGTGGGTCAGGTGTTTTACTGACACGTCCCGGTGCTGTGCGAGTTGTTTTGTTTTTATTTCTGTAGATTTAAAGTGAAGTTCAGGGCGTTTGACTGAATCATTAGCAGTAGCAGAAGCACCACGCACGCGCAGCAGCACCACGCACGCGCTACAGATTGTGACTTTTTTCAGGTCAAAATGTTTAAAACAACGTGTTTTTATTAGAAGTTTGTGGCATCGATGCGCTGATGATTATTCGCTACACATGCTGTGTTCGTGCACGGGGTGGGGGGGAGGTTTGGGGCGTGGTGCTGCTGTGGAGTTAAAACTCTTCTGTTTTCACGGGAAAGTGAGCTCGTTGCGTGAAGCCCCGCCCACCGCCCGTGACTGTGCTCGAGCCTAACATTCCGTTCTCCGTGTTTTCACCGTGTTCCAGGTGAGCTGTCACATGCAGGCACCAAAATGTAAACGTATAAACGAGATGCGTTTAAACACGTCATGAGTTCTACCCAAGTGTCTGTTAGGGACAGGGCAGGATTTTACGCACGAGGGGAGGGGCTCGGGGGTGGTCAAGAGGACGTGCAGGGGTGGGGCTCAGGGGGAAAGAGGAGGTGCAGGGGTGGGGCTCAGGTGGGAAACAGGACAAGGTGGGGTCGGTCACATGCCTACCAGCCTGTGAATACAGATGTGTGATTCTTAGAGAGAGGAACGAGTTTGCGTACATGCGCGCGCGCGCGTGTGTGTGTGTGTGTACACTGTGCCTCGTGTCATCCTGTATACGTCATCATACAGACTGCATTATGTTTCATTAAAAATCGGCATCTGTGTTTCAGGTGAAAGGCTTTGCAGTGTGGAGGACTGCATCTCTGGAGCAGGCACCTATCAGCGGCACGGTTCCATTTACGCCTCGCTGGCCGGCTACGTGCTCAGGAGGAACGAAGGCGAGGAGGTAAATTCCTGAGCAAGAATGAGACACAGATGTGTGTGTGTGTGTGTGTGTGTGTGTGTGTGTGTGTGTGTGTGTGTGTGGTGTTTGAGCAGACATGACCACTTTAACACTTCGTATCTTCAGTGGAAACTCTTCAGTTTTTCCAGATTGTAAAAGATCTAAACAAAATTTTTGTTTCTGTTTGTTGTTGTCGTCATAGTTACCGGTGATTTCTGTAGTTAAAGAGACTGAAGCACAGCTTTTACCTGACGTCGGAGCCATCGTCACCTGTAAGGTAGGTGTGCGTGTGTGTGTGTGTGTGTGTGTGAACGAAAGCCTGTGTATCTCCAGTCTGTAGAGTCTGAATCCAGGACTACAGAAAAATCTCATGCAGGTTGAGAAATAAAACCATACTGATGACTCCAACATCTGCCCAGCTGTGTTTGTGTTTTATTCCTTTTGCAGTATTTCAGTATTAGAACCAATCAGCACTCATCTGAGCTGTTATCTGTTCCTGCTGAGGATGTGTTAGACTCAGGCTCATGGCCAGAGAGGGGGGGGGGCATGTCGTTTTCATGAATAATCTTTAAACCCCACGAGCCTCTAATGGCAGTGGTGTGAATGACTTGAGGGGTTGTCATGGCAACAGAGAATCTGAAACCCGGCACTTTTTTTTGTTATGTAACAGTGTGAGACGACGCTTTAGCACCATCTGTGTGTGTGTCCTGTTTGTATTAATGGTGTGAGTTTGTGTGTCCAGGTGACTAGCATCAACCCACGGTTTGCTAAAGTGCACATCCTCTATGTGGGATCTACTCCTCTTAAAGACAGGTTCAGAGGAACCATCAGGTACACGCACACACACACACACATATATATATATATATATACACACACACACACACACATATATATACACACACACGCACATATATACACATACACACACACGCACACACACACCAGTAGCTGTACATCAGTGTAAACTGATTCTCTCTATCTCTGTGTAGGAAAGAAGATGTGAGAGCGACAGAAAAGGACAAAGTGAGGATGGTTTCTGTGGAATCACTAAATCAGTTCAGATGGACGAATAAATTTACCCCGAGCTGTATTTTTAACGACGGATTTTATTCGTTTCCTTTTGACCTAATAATATTTACCCCCTGCAGGTGGAGACGTATAAGAGTTTCAGGCCCGGTGACATCGTCCTCGCTAAAGTGGTATCCTTTAATCATGTGACCTGCCTGGGCATGTGCTATTGTCTGATGTTGTGATGTTGTTGACCCTTGACCTCTTCGGTCAGATCTCACTGGGTGACGTGCAGTCGAACTACCTTCTGACCACGGCGGAGAACGAGCTGGGCGTGGTCGTGGCCCACAGCGAGGCAGGTGAGTGGACACGCCCGCCCCATTCAGACGTTGACTCTACTGTCGGGTTCTGATTGGATGGAAGTCGGTGATTCGTTGTGTAGATCAGCAGAAGTGTTTATCGTTTCTATAGCGACGGTGCACTCAGGGGATCTCGAACCGCAAAAGATCCAGATTAAAATCTCATAAAAAAAACCCCAACAGAAAACCGCTCCATTGTTGTGTCTGAAGGTGTTTATTTACACATCAGGACACACGGAGTCTCCAGTGTAAGAACCTCGTAACAAAGATTTCTGTCATCTATTAACTTCAAAAGATCTGCACGAGAAGGCGAGTGTGTTTGTCAGACAGGAAACTAGTCAAGTGTGGTTGTGTTAACGTGGGTGTCGTAGCTGCTCAGTACAAACTCCTACTTATTTACAGTGACACCTTCCACATCAGAGACTTTTATTCAGGACTGTTTCAGAAAATCTCACTGCAATCTCGTGTGTGTGTGTGTGTGTGTGTGTGTGTGTGGTAGAGCTTTAGGTAGTAAGTGTTTACCAGCCTGGAATTTAGGTGGGAGAGAGAGATGGTGTGTGTTTGTGTTAGAGATTGTGTGACAGATCAGACTGTGTGTGTGTTAGAGATTGTAACAGAGATCAGACTGTGTGTGTGTAAGAGATTGTGTAACAGATCAGACTGTGTGTGTGCAAGAGATTGTGTAACAGAGATCAGACTGTGTGTGTGCAAGAGATTGTGTAACAGAGATCAGACTGTGTGTGTGTTACAGGAGTACAGATGGTTCCCATCAGCTGGTGTGAGATGCAGTGTCCTCGAACACACAATAAAGAGTTCCGCAAGGTGGCGCGAGTGCAGCCGGAGTACCTGCAAGCGTGAGCTGACCTTTACCCCCGGAACACACAGCTTCATCACCACACACACATGCTGTGATGTACACACACACACAGCTGGAATTCCTGGAGCCGATCTTAGCTTATAATAAGTTTACTGAGCGTGCAGTCAGAAAGCATCGCACAGACTCGCTCCTGTTAGCTTCATCCTCATGTGTCCCCCCCCCCGGCTCTTTCTGCTGTCATGTTTATTATATTTTTTTATTCCTTCAGTGTTCTCCAGCCTCAGTACTGAACATGACCTGCTAACCACACGCTCAGATTTCACTTGTCCGTCTGTTTGTTTTTATTCTGAAGTCTTCTGTACTTTTCTGCACGGTGTTAATTCTGTACATAGAGAAGTGTTGAATTTACAGCCTGAATAAAGTGAACCAGAACTCAGTGATGGAGTTTGTGTTGAAGCCGAG
Organism: Tachysurus fulvidraco; assembly: GCF_022655615.1. Classification (NCBI taxonomy): domain Eukaryota; kingdom Metazoa; phylum Chordata; class Actinopteri; order Siluriformes; family Bagridae; genus Tachysurus; species Tachysurus fulvidraco. The sequence goes on along the minus strand of NC_062535.1, from coordinate 16,713,230 downwards.
AAGAGAAACGAGAGAGACGTTAAATTTACATGCTTTTATCTCCTCTAGAAAAAAGAAAACTGTTGTTTCTCACATATAACGTTGCAGTTCAGTGTCTCTCTCTCTCACACACACACACACACACACACACACAGTGTCACTCGTCGAAGCGTGTGGAGTTCTCACTCCGAGCGTTGATGTCGATATGAAACTTTTTATCGGACGAGGCGGAGAACCCGAGCCCCGCCCCTCGGTTCTGGAAGTCCATCCTCCGGTTCTGTGCGCGCTCGAATTCTCCCAGAAGGCCTTGCTGCAGGTTCTGCTGGCCCTCGGTTCCTAAAGCCATGTTGAAGCGGCCGCCGCTCTGCCCCGCCGCCTGGCCGCCTTTCTTTAACCCCCCCATCAGCCGAAGGAACTTTAGCTGCCGCTCCGAGCTGTCGAACTGCGCCGTGTCCCACTGACCGTAACTCTACACACACACACACACACACGTTACAGATATCTCACCATATCTTTACACATCTGGATTCTGATTGGTCAGAATGTGTTGATTCATTTTCTTTATCGTTTCTTTGGTAACATTTTTTTTTAGCACTGACAAAGATTCCTCTTAGTCAGAACGTCTCAGATTGTTTCTATAGTAACACCTTTTTAGCACTGATTGAAGATTTAACTTAAAAACTGTGTGTGTGTGTGTGTGTGTGTGTGCAGACGTACAGAATTGGATTGTGGTTCTTGATCCTTCTCTAAAGCAGAAGTCTGCACCTGGAAAACCACACAGTGATACATCAGAGATGAGTTGTGTGTGTGAGAGTGTGTGTGTGTGAGTGTGTGAGAGTGTACGTGAGTGTGTGAGAGTGTATGTGTGACTGTGTGTATGTGTGAGTGTGTGAGTGTGTATGTGTGTGCGAGAGTGTGTGTATGTGTGAGTGTGTGAGTGTGTATATGTGTGTGCGAGAGTGTGTGTGTATGTGTGTGAGAGTGTGTATGTGAGAGTGTGTGTGTGTGTGTGAGTGTGTGTACGTGTGTGTGAGTGTGTATGTGTGAGTGTGTGAGAGTGTGTATGTGTGTGCGAGAGTGAGTGTGTATGTGTGTGCGAGAGTGTGTGTGTATGTGTGTGAGTGTGTATGTGTGAGTGTGTGTACGTGTGTATGTGTGTGTCTCCACAGTGGTGCTTTGTTAAATCATTTCATTTATGAATCAGTTACTCTGAAAAACTCACGTCTTCCTCCGTCTCTCTTTCCTCCTCCATTTCATCTCCTTTTCCCTTTCTCTTCTTCTTTTTCTTCCTCATCTTTTCTCCTCCATCCTCCTCCTCCTCCTGCTGCTCTTCTCCCGGTGCTGCGTTCGTCTCTCGTTCGTCACTTGCGCCGCTCTGCTTCTTTTTCTTCTTTCTCTCCGTCTCTATGTTCAGCTCGATTTCTGTGGTCTCGTCTCCTTCTCCTCCGCTTTCTCTCTTCTCCTTCTTTCTTTTCCTCTTCTCTGATTTCTCTGCCGTTTCTTCTCTGATGCTACCTGAGCTGCTCTCAGAGTTCCTCTCGGATTTCTTCTTTTTGGACTCTTTCTCTTCGCAAACGTCCTCCGTCTCCTCGTCTTCTTCGTCCTCTTTTACTTTCCGCTTCTTTTTCTCTCCTGCTCCATCTTCCCCCTCCATCTTTTTGTTCTTTTTCTTCTTCTTCTGCTTCACATTAGCGCTCTCATCCCTCAGACACTCCTCAGCTTCATCCTCCTCCAGCTCTTCCTCTCTTTCCTCCTTCTTTAACTTTTTCTTTCCTTTTTTCCCCAGAACTCCTTCATGCCTAGTTTCTATACCTCCCTGGCTCTCTTTTTCTTCTTTTGCTTTCTTCGTCTTTTTCTTTCTATCCTTTTCTGGAACTCCAACATCCCTCGTTTCTATACCTCCTTCCTTCATCTCTTTCTCTCTGATCTCCTGTAAAATCAATAAAATCAACAAGTAATTAAACTCACAGCTTTGTTTGGGTTTTTGTTAAGAAAAAAATTTTTTTTTTTGACTATTTGCTAAGATGGCCAAAAGTATGTGCACCCCTGATCATTTCAGATTTATTCCCCTTCAATGTTATATTAATCTCCACTCTTCTTGTCTCCTCTGTTAAGACTTTCCACTGGAGTGTGTGTGTATTAGTGATCATGCAGCTACAGAGCATCAGTGAGATCAGACTCTGATGTTGATGAGACTCCAGTTGCAGTTCATCCCAAAGGTGTTGAGTGGTGTTGAGTCAGAGTCAGGGCTCAGTGCAGGACACTCGAGTTCTTCACTCCAACCTTCACCTCCTCCACACCATGGAGATCTTCATGGAGCTGCTTTTGTGCACAGGGACATCGTCATGATGGAACAGTGTCTGAGTCTCTTAATTCCAGTGAAGAGAAATGATCAAGTTAAAGACATTCTGTATAACTGTGTGATCAGACTTTGGTGAAGACATGTGATGGTGACAGAATCCTGTAACGCTCTGTGTCTGACGCAGCTTATTGACTGACACACACACACACACACACACACACACACACACACACACACACACACACACACACACACAGTGTTTAGCTGGGAATCTTGTATATTTTTGGCCAGTTACAGTAACATGTCAAACCATCATCACAACATTGTAGGTCTGTGTTGTGTGAGTGAGTCACGTGGTGTACATTCACTACAGCCCAGAAATAACACTTTACTGAGAGACCTGCAGGTGTGTGTTCAGCTCAACACACACCAAGACAACACACACACATACATACATACATACATACATACCAACACACACACACCAACACAACACCCCCCCCACACACACCACATACACACCACATACCAACACATACACACCCATATATGTATATACACACACACACTGCGTCTGTGAGAGAAACACTTTAGCACACACGTTAGCCGCCAACGCAGCGTGTTCGCATGGTTTATATAAACACGCAGATATAAAACACACATTTACTACAAAGGAAACGCTACTTACTGAAAGACTAGACGCCGAGGAGAAAATACTCACGCGCTGCACAACGCGGAAGTAATCCGGAAGTGCTTCGATCGACTTCCTCCGTAGCAACAACAATCGGAGAGAAATCTTTAGCATTAAAATGTATGATGTTTTTTTCTTTGGTTTATTTTATTGGTCATTAATGACCAGAGACACATATGTTCACTTTTACAAAGTTTAAAGTGTAAAAAACCCAAATGTTAAATGTAAACAATGGGATTCTGCTGAAATGTATAATTATTATTATTACAGCTCATTAAAGTGCAGCTTGTGTAATTATTACCTTCAGTTTAATAAATCATTTCATTAGAAAAGCAAAGCATCTCCTTTTAATAATCCCTACATTTTGGCCCCATGTTGTAGATACACACTTTACTGAAGACGTCTCATGGTTCATTCATTCATTCATTCATTCATTCATTCATTCATTCATTCATTTCCTACCGCTTATCCGAACTTCTCGGGTCACGGGGAGCCTGTGCCTATCTCAGGCGTCATCGGGCATCGAGTCAGGATACACCCTGGACGGAGTGCCAACCCATCACAGGGCACACACACTCTCATTCACTCACACACTCACAAACTACGGACAATTTTCCAGAGATGCCAATCAACCTACCATGCATGTCTTTGGACTGGGGGAGGAAACCGGAGTACCCGGAGGAAACCCCCGAGGCACGGGGAGAACATGCAAACTCCACACACACAAGGTGGAGGTGGGAATCGAACCCCCGACCCTGGAGGTGTGAGGCAAACGTGCTAACCACTAAGCCACCATGTCCCCCCTCATGGATTATTATTATTATTATTTTTATTATTATTTCGCCAGCCAAATCTCATGATCTGTATCAACATGAGACTGAATGATATCCATTTAAATTAAAACCACATTCAAGGTCAAATCTCTGCGTTTCTACTCTGTATGTAACATTTTACAGAAAAGTCACGTGACCTTCAACACGTGTAAACACTTAAAGACCTCATGTGGTCTGTTTCAATGTGCACATTTGTTCATAAGTAGCTCATGAAGAATGCTCTTGAAACTGTGTGTGTGTGTGTGTGTGTGTGTGTGTGTGTGTGTGTGTGTGTGTGTGTGTGTGTGTGTGTGATATAGGAAATACGGTACCGATACTGTAAAATAATTCGATTCATGTTAAAACATTAAAAAAAATATTCTCTATGTCTAAAATACTCCAAAGATGTATGTAAATTTCTGACTGTATAAACTATGTGAACTTTAAACCTTTAACTCAACTGTAAAAGAAAGACAGAGCCTTTGAGTGCCGTGGTTAGCTTTATTGTCAGAGGAGACATTGAAATCAATTAAACTGCACCATATTGTATCTTAGCACGACTGAACTGTAGGAACGTTAACACGTGTGCAACCATTAACTTCTGTCCACGTCAAAAACCCAGTCCATCCTCCACAAGCTCCACCCCCACCGTGATATGAAATGGAACAGTCCAGAGTCCAGACAAAGGAACGACCATGTCTGTACAACGTACAAACCAGAAGAGGAAGGGGGGGCATACTGGAGGTGATGAAGAAGAAGAGGAAGAGGTGAAGGTGGAGATGATCCCGTGATTCCTCGGCGGACAAAATCAGGATCTTTCTTCAGGATCCAGAACAAATCTTCATAAGTTTTATACCAAAGCGTGCAGGAATTACACCACTAACAACGACTGGCCATTAAACAAATGTGTTTGTTAAAAAACGAAAGCACGGACAACGTTACGACCCTTCGTCTATTTAAAGTGCTACTCATATTATTCAGTTACTCATACTAGAAAATAAGCCTAAATCTCAACACTGCTCACAAAATAGTTACAAAAGGAAAACAAAACGCCAAACCATTGAAAAAGATAGAAAATAATTCACTTGAGAGAGAGAGAGAGAGAGAGAGAGAGAGAGAGAGAGAGAGAGAGAGAGAGAGAGAGAAACTATTCAACATCAAGGCTGGAAATGAATGAAAGTATGCATTAGTACAGCATCATGTTTTAAAGTGCACAGAAACACATCCCTGAATAGCAAAACAAACCCAAACCCCACAAACTCTCCACTTCAGCCTTTATCCAGACTACAGCCTTAAACTCTCACACAAGTCTTCAGTAACCTGTGTGAGAACTAAAGAAACAACACAACAGAAACAGCAACAGAAAGTTACGCCGGCGTCAGGAAACGGTCACATTTTCTGATTGTCTTCATCCCCGTGTGAGGAGTCAAGGAGCTGATTTTAAACGAGATTAAAAACAAAGGCTTGGATTTAAACGACGTGACGTTATTATCGTGATTACAGACTGAAGTGTTGTCGGTAAACTTCTTCCCAAATAGTGCTTTATAGGAAACGCAACAGGCAGAACTGGCTAGTTGAAGTGAATACAGTACTGTCACGTCACGGCAATATCATACGAGCTGCTTCACACACACAGGCTTGGTGCTTTCTTTATAAAAAAATAAAAAGAAAAAATTAATAACAATATTTTTTTTAATCGTACAGGAATTAAAGATGGAGAAATGCAGACGCTTTGTAAATTAATGGTGCTGGTGGAGTTTTCACTAAATTTTTCTTTAATTAACAAACACACACACACAAAACACACACAACTTAATCTATCTTTGTTCCATCATGTTTTTTGGTAGATTGGAGAAAACTGGAGAACATATGAAACTATTTGTTTGTTTGTTTGTTTATTTATTCCTTCCTTCCACTCGCTGTCACT
>NC_062535.1:16697519-16702519 GCF_022655615.1 Tachysurus fulvidraco | reverse complement strand
ACAAGTCATGAATTGCCCAAGCAGACAGAAGGACCACAACCAGTCCAATTACAGCCAGGTTTTTCCATGCTGTGTAGAACATCAGAACAGACCACTTAGAAATAGCTGTAAAGGTAGAAGACCATGTCACATGACTCTGTCATCAAGAAAAATGCTCCAGTGGACTCAGACCTGGACCTATTAAAAAATAAGAAAAATCTCAGCTCAATAGATATATCAGGTTTTTTTTTTTATTTTAGGTCAGTGCAAGCAACCTGTATCCATGGAGCCATCCTGACTGGTGCCAAGAATACAAGCTGGTGACAGTGTGACTGTGTTGGAAATGTTTTCCTGGCACACATCTGACACTCGGACACAGTGCCCAGTGTGACCCGCTTAAAATACAGTCTCTGGGGTGGAGGATAGATGGGTATGACCTGTCAGGGGGCTTAAAATAACTACTAGTGCCCCTGCTGAACCACAAGATACTTCCAGCATAATAATACACCAGGTCACAAGACATGAAGATGATTCGGAGACTCTGTGGCTGAGCCCCATTAAGCACAGGCATTGGATGGAAAAGTCGATTCGAGGAAGCGATCCAATCTGCACCAACTGTTGATATGACATCAATACGAGTCTCGAGACTCTTCTTTCAGCATGTCCTGAATGTCTGTTTTTCAAAACACATCAACTGTTTCAAGATTTAAGGAAAATCTGGTGTCCTGAGTGGCACAACAGGATAGCGTCCTGTCAGATTACAAACAAAAGTGGAGCTGGTTGATAGGAATGGCACAGGAAAAGGTTAGAGTATGCAGAGCTTTCATCCGAGGGTTCAGCTGCCTGGAGGAAGCAGATGTGTGATAGATGTGAGTCAGCTGCTGTGTGGAACATTTTACAATTTATTTTAAAGAGTACATTTTTTGCTCCCGATTGTGAATTCGGTAAACAGTAATATCTGTCAGGCGGTTCAGTCATGGAACACTTTTTTATGAGCTATTTTTTTCCACTTTATGTTGATCTCAGGCTTGCGAGTGAGCTGATTTTATATAAAAGTGCTTTTTTTTATAGCCAAATGAGTTCGCGAGGATGTAGAAGATTTGCAGTTAGAGGATTTCCTCTGAAAAGTTTCTGTTGTAAAGAGGTGAAGTTTCTGTTCTCGGTTAGCAAAGTCTCTCCTAGATACCATTGTAGTCTGCTGCTTGGTTGTTGGGTGAGAAGCTTTGTATTATTACTCCGTAATTCCTCTTCTTGATATCTGTCCACAGCCCTGTATTAATCGTACGTGACTTGACCGCATCAGTAACAGCATCAGTAACAGCGAGCATTAAAAAAAACAAACACTTTTCATCACACATATTTATCAGTGTAATAACACGCACTGGTCCGCATCACCTGGTATCATGTGTTGGTATCGGTGTTTATTATTTTACACTTTATACCGATATATCGAATATCAATATCGATATCGATGCATGCCTAGCTAAAACAACAACAACCAAACAAAAAACCACCCCCAACAACCCGACATTTTTCTTCCCCCTTTTTTATCCAGTGCAGAATCGAACAAAAGATTTTTGTGCGTTAAAGCGTTTCTTCTGTATGTTCTCCAAAGGATGGACGGATGATGTCACTCTTTTGTTTAGTCTCGCGCTCCGAGAGGCCTCCCGGCCGCTCTAGGCCAAACGGGTTTCCATGACAACCGGAGACATGCGTGGGATGCCCGACACGGAAGTGAGTCGCGTTTATATAAGGAGCGATTACCGTGACAACCGCGCGCGCACTCACTCACTCACTCACTCACTCTGCCTCGCTCACTCAGACACACACACACACACACACACACGCACACGCACACGCACACGCACACACACACGCACGCACACACACACACACACACACACACACACACACACACACACACACACACACACACACACACACACACACACACACACAAACACACAAGGCATTGCAGTACAATTGCTCTTGTATGGAGCTAAGGCGCGCGCCTACATTTTTCCGTAATGTCTGCAAACGCACTAAGCAACAACGTGATCAGATAAACGTTAAAGAAAGAATCTGTCTCACCTTCGTAAGGATAATATTATCCGTAAAGACTCCCCGAAACGTTCCTCTGTGGACGCTTCACGCGCGCTCTTTACGCACACTGCTTATCCAGGCATTATTCATCTGAACCCTTCACAAAGCGCCGCGTCTCCACCAAGAGAATAACGGCGCAATCACGCGCACCCCGGAGCTCAGGTCTGTTAACGGCTGTTAAATCTCCTCCTCACATTGGCTGAATGTGTCGGAGGGATGGTTTTATACTGTAAAGAGCCTGTTTACACACAGAGAGGGAAAACAAAGACTAACTGAATAGCTGAAATAACTGAAAGGAATAAAGAAAGTCCTGGTGGAAAAATCGGTGCGCTTCCAACGTGGTGAGCTCGACGTTCTTCCCTTTCCCATCTACACTCGATATTCCGCTCAAAAAAGGGTTAAACCACGATGTCACCTCTCGCTCAATCGTCAGTGAGGTGTGTGTGTATGTGTATGTGTGTGTCTGTGTGCGTGCGTGCGTGTGTGTGTGTGTGTGTGTGTGTGAGAGAGAGAGAGAGGTCCGTTTTTCCCCGGATGTGACCGGTGCACTTGAGCTTAACGTAAGCTCCCTCCCTCGTGTAAGGTATCCTTCGGCCAAAACTCTCATAAGAAACACACACACACACACACACACACACACACACACACACACACACACACACACACACACACACACACACACACACACACACGCATCCGTGAATATATATGCACGCACGCGCAATAACACAATCAGAGTGAGTCCCACGTGAGACACCATAAAAGTGGATTATGTAACAGAGTTGGCCACTTGTGTGTTTGTGTGTGTGTGTGTTTGTGTGTGTGTGTTTGTGTTTGTGTGTGTGTGTGTTTGTGTGTGTGTGTGTGTGTGTGTGTGTGTGTGTGTGTGTGTGGTCCTGTCCGCAGGCAGAACTAATCCTCCTGTCTCATTTACTTTTCTCCTTCCTTCTTTATTAAACAAAAACTTTTTCCCTCATGTTTTATCTTGTGACTTGGTGTATTATCATGTTTATTTGTGTGCCAGCAGAATCTGTTAAAATATTTTTGTTGCACGGCTTTACAGTACGTGCACATGTATGCGAAACGTTGCAGGTTATCTGAGGTCAGGCTCGTTGTGATGGTCAAAAAAACCCTCTGTTTAATTCACTGTCAGTGCAATTAGCCTGATCAGCAGCCTGGTGTTAAGCAGATTAGTGACAGTTGCTGAGTAAAGACACATGTGTGCTGAATAGCTTCAAGCTACAGTAAAACACTGCAGTTCATGGAAATATGGCTTAGAAGTTTCTGGTATGGAGAGTTGGATGTGAGGCCACACACACACACACACACACACACACACACACACACACACACACACACACACACACACACACACACACACACACACACACACACACACACACACACACACACACACACACACACACACACACACACACACACAAACACAGGGGTAATTTAGTGTAGCCAGTCCATGTACAGGGAGGTTTTTAGGAGTTTGGAAGAAAACAGAGAACCCGGAGGAAACCCACACAGGGAGAACATGTAGAACTGTGGCACAAGGATGCAATGCAGCTTTCAGAAATGAATTTACGGTTGATAAATCAAGTGCACAGACTCAGTTTTGTAGGATTGGCCTTCTGAGGAAGGGGTCAAAACCGGCCCGGATATCAGTATTGCGGACTTCCATCAAGCTGAGCAGCATTTTCCCCCCACTGCACCACCTCCGGTTCAGATGTGCACCACATCCTCTGGATCTGTTCCTTCCTGAAGTGAACACTGCAATTTTAAATCACAGGTATATTTACAGTACAAATAGTGTCTGACCAGAGACAGGAAATGTCCAAACACCCTGGAGGAAGATAAGATAGCTATAGATTCAATTTCAAATAGTTTAGCTATAATGTGGAGAATCATAAGTTCTATTTTTTACAGCTCAGCAGATAAAAAAAAAGATTTCTGTGAGAGTTACAAGGGATGAATTAAATATTTCCTGAGTAGTTTAGTTATTCCAAATGGAAAGACTTCATCTGTCATCTGGAGTTTCAGACTGATTCTGTAAGAGACAAATGAGCACCATTACAGACTAGGATCTTCTTCAGGACATGTTTGGACCACAACTGGGTTTCGAGTTCTCTCAAAGTTTTGACAACAGTGTCGTGTAGTGGACACAACTGGGTATTACACTTTACTCTCATGCCTACAGCCTCACGGGGTTTCTTTATTATTAATTAGACAAATCAACAAAATTAATTAAACAAATCATTTGCAAATCAGCACCAAAACATGGTGACTTCGGGCGTATTAATTAATTAATTCGTCCATTTATTTATTTATTTATTTATTTATTTATTTATTTATTTATTTATTTATTTATTTATTTGTTTGTTTGTTTGTTTGTTTTTTTGTTTTTTTGTTTGTTTGTTTGTTTGTTTGTTCGTTCATTCATTCATTCATTTTCTACCGCTTATCCGAACTTCTCGGGTCACAGGGAGCCTGTGCCTATCTCAGGCGTCATCGGGCATCGAGTGCCAACCCATCATCACAGGGCACACACACTCATTCACTCACACACACACACACACACACACACACACACACACACACACACACACACACACACACACACACACACACACACTACGGACAATTTTCCAGAGATGCCAATCAACCTACCATGCATGTCTTTGGACCGGGGGAGGAAACCGGAGTACCCGGAGGAAACCCCCGAGGCACGGGGAGAACATGCAAACTCCACACACACAAGGAGGAGGCGGGAATCGAATCCCCAACCCTGGAGGTGTGAGACAAACGTGCTAACCAGTAAACCACCGTGCCCCCGATTTATTTATTTATTAATTAATTAATTAATTAATTAATTAATTAATTAATTAATTAATTAATTAATTAATTAATTA